>NW_019154146.1:12719514-12995670 GCF_002288905.1 Enhydra lutris kenyoni | reverse complement strand
CCCCAGATAAAGGAGACAGATTCAGGGGAAGAAATGCCTCCTTCGGTGCAGATTTCTCCACCATTCTTTTAGATTCTATTTTGTTTTCAATGCTGGGCAAATCGAAGGTTTAGAAGGGAGAATCACCCCAGATAAAGGAGACAGATTCAGGGGAAGAAATGCCTCCTTCGGTGCAGATTTCTCCACCATTCTTTTAGGTTCTATTTTGTTTTCAATGCTGGGCAAATCGAAGGTTTAGAAGGAAGGGTCTCCCATATCAGTGTGTGGATGCTGGATTCAGAGCGAGGTTTTCGCTGCAGAACGTCAGCGGCATCTCGGGACAACCCGCTGGGGCCATGCTGCCAGCTGTCCCTCCTCAAGCCCAAACTACAGTTCTGAAACTGAAGACCCTTGAAAAATAACAAAGGAAAACGTCAGCTGCTCCATCCCAACTTAAGCACCAAAGAAAAAGGGGGAGGGGGTGAATCGTTTCCATATTTCACATAAACACAGATCTTACTACGGCAGCCAGGAATGTGTGCGAGGCACCGGGGCCGAGGACGATCACCGCGCAAATGGAGCCCCAGATAAAGATTAATACGAGAACGTGCAGCCTTATTTGATCGCAGACACCCCAACTGGGAAATGTTGGTGTTTACGAATTTCCAAACAGCCTTTTTAAAACTAAAGTGTCCTTTTCCATGGGATTCTAAGGCTTTCAAGAGAAAGCACCTGGAAGAGACATTCAAATGTAAATGTCGTGCAAAGTAATTTTGAGATTTTGTACTGAGAACTTACTGTAAGTGTATATCGTTCCTCCAGCCCCCAGACTCCTTCCCAGGCTGGCTGAGGTCAGCTCTATCCTTAAAGGATCTTCGGGTTACTGCCCCAGCACTGGTCACAGTGGGGGAGGCAGGGAAGCAAATAAATCACAGAACGGTGGCAACTCCAGAAGGGTAGTTTCGGGAGAGGAGAACTTTCTCCATGTTGACTAGTGAACAGTGTGGGGAGAACCAAGAACCAGACGTCTGGTGCTGGGGCCAGCTCATTTCACAATAAAAGAACACAGGAGAAAAAAAAGAAATAAATCCATCACAAGGACCATTTCCTGAACCCTTCCGTATTCTGTAACACGAGCTGGGCATTCACTCCCATTGTCCCATTAATCCTCATAATAACCAGAAGATATACTAGGGTCCCCATTTTCCAGGTGGGGAAGCAGGCTGTGAATGGCTTTGTGCTCAAGGTCATACCACCCCTAAGCACTGGAGTGAGAATTCCACACAGGACTGCCCCAGGCTGGCTCTGCCTTCCCCCCACAGCAGGTGACATCCTAGAGTGACTTCCCCAGACAAGTCTCATGAACAGGATAGAAGTGGGGAAACAGCGTTTCCCCTGATTTGTTCTCTCTGTGCTCAAACTGACTGATGCTTCGTAAATGAACGAAGGCAGGAGGCAAATCCAGTGCCTAAAGAACCCTTACAAGCTGTTGTGTGAGCAGGTCCCTGCTCACTGTCAAAGACGTGACACTGCTGAGCTCTAACTACCAATTCCATACGCAACAGAAGATAAACCATGTTCTTAACCTCACTATGGCCCACAAAACCCCAGGTTCCTTGAAAGCCAGATGAAAACAGCCGACTGGGTATGTGCCATCGCATCTAGAGATTATGATTTCTTTATAAAGCCATGACACAGACTCACATCTTCCTTCCAGGGCGTACTTGATAACAAGTTCCCATAAAAGATCTAAGTGACCAAGAAAGTCTATCTCTCCTCAAGGAGTTCCTTCTTTAAGGCAGCAACTGACAGTGTAAAATATAGAAGACCTGGTGCCTTCAAGAATAGAGAAGATTAGGGGGCGCATGGGTGGCTCAGTGGGTTAGGCCTCTGCCTTCGGCTCAGGTCATGATCCCAGGGGCTTGGGATGGAGTCCCAGAGAGCCTGCTTCCCCCTCTCTCTCTGTCTGTCTCTCTGCCTACTTGTGATCTCTCTCTCTGTCAAATAAATAAATAAAATCTTTAAAAAAAAAAAAAAAGAATAGACAAGATTAGGAAAATAGGCACACATAGCCATGTATCCTTCGTAATGACAACATCTCCTCAGATTTTACAATTTTATGCATGCTTATGGGTGGTTTTTTTTTTTTTTTTAGATTTATTTTATTTAGTTTAGAGAGAAAGGATGCAGGGGGGAAGAGCAAAAAAGGGAGAGAGAAACACAAGCAGACTCCGTGCTGAGCGCTGAGCCCGACACACGGCTCGATCTCACGACCCTGAGATCACATCCTGAGCTGAAGCCAAGAGTCATTCCCTCCACCGACTGCGTCATCCATTGTGTTATTTTTTAAGAAGAGACCTGACTACCAGGTTCTGGTCACTTTTAGGGCACTGAAGATAAAGAATGACAGCAGGTGGCTGGCAAACTGTCAAGTCAATAAGGCGTCTTCCCCCCTTTGTCTGAACAACGTGCACTGAGGTCATCCATCCTGACAGCATTCCCACAGCAACTGTGGCTCCTGGGACAGGTGCTTTTGTGCTTCGGGGAACAGCCACAAAGGCCCCTGGTCTGTCGGGGTTTGGCAAGCTCAAATGCCCAACACAATTTTGGTGAGTTTATTATCGAATGCTTCCCATGATGTCAGCAACCCACGAATGTATCAAAACAATGACCTCCCCCAAGCCCCCTTCCAAAGGGTTCCCCTTATCGATTCTAGGTCCTACTTCCCAGCGCTGAAATTCAAAGCAGTCACCTTGCCTTTGGGTCTGACCAATCTCTCTTAAACAGGCTTTGCAAAATTATGAAGCAAGCTTGGGAGGAAGATACAAGTTCTACATGCTTTGTATGTCTTCGAGATCTCAGAGACTGACTATCGGGCCACCTCTCACTTTAATACCCTGATATTACAAAAAAACCAAATGTTTGTTTGAAGCAGAGCTCGTGACACAGTAAGAAAAGCAAGAGATCAGTTCTCTCTTGTCAAGCTGACCCAAGATGTTTTCCCAGGTGCCAGTCAGCCTACCATAAAACATCCCGAATCCACTGTTCAACACCAATGTGGGTGGGCTGTGTGTGATACCCTTTTCCTAAGAGGCACCCAATTTTTGTCCAGCCATTCCTAAATTACAAATGATTTGAATTTAGTTTGATTGTATAAAAACTACTACTAAAATGTGTGAGGCTTATTTCAATAAAGTGATATGGAAAGATCTTTAAGAAGAGAATTAAACGTAAAACATATATATATGAATCAGATTCAAACTACCCGTGACTCCATAGAAAAGAAAATCATTATCTGTGGATAGGTATAAAAATAAATGTGACTGTCTCAGAAGGATTCTGGAGGTGCTCATACACAACTCTGGACAAGGGGAGGGTTTAGCAGAGAGAGCGTGTCTACTGAACTAGAGTTATATTGTTTAATTTTTTTTTTTTTTACAAGAAAGTATTTCTGTACTATAGGACAAACAAAAATAAAATCTGCAGGGACCAGAAGGACAATGGGGGGAGGGGTGAATGTACGAAAACAAATCACAATCCCTAACGTCCAAAGGTCTTACCGGAGAGGACTCTGCATTAACATTCCCGCCCTGACCACGCTGCTCCACGAGGCCGCATCTCTGCCTGCGTCGTGAGCAGCAGCTGTTTCCTATCAACCTTTATCTGCTTCCTCCAAGGCCGTGAAAACTGCAAGGCGGTTCTGTCTGGTTCCAGAAGCCGAAACCTGCAAGCACGCCTTCACCCCAATGGCATCTTGGAGGAAGGGCAGGAAGGCTCCACAGTGAACCAGCTGCCTTTATATTTCTGAGACTAAGGCAAAGCATTATTCTCGAACCTTCTTCCCTGAGTCACCTAAGCCAGCATCACGGGTCTCTAGGCACTCATCAGCCCACAGACAGTCCCAGCGGCCATCATATTCAGAGACATTTAACGTTCTTTGGCTTAAAAGAAAACAGAGGGTTACCGATAAAACTTCAACCACTTGTTTCCATTCTGAAACAGCCTGGAGAAGGTGAACAACGTGAGTACCACCTCCTGATTTCCACAACCTGCCACGAGCCTGCTACCAACTCCACCCTCCAGCACTGTCCACAGACGGTTTTTAGTTTTCTAAATCCCTTCCCCTAGAAGGACCCACCCCCACTCCCCTGCTGGCTGGCAAACTCCCCTTTATCCCTTAAAACCATCTTCAAACAACTGGCCCCTGACTTCACACACACACTTGCGTCCTGTGCTCCTCGGAACGCCTCCCAGGCCTGTACCGGTATCCATCACTGAAAGCATCAGACCATTTGTGTAATAATCAGGGCTGACACTAATTAGCAAAGCTAGAATGGAAACTCTGCATCACTAGATCCCCAAAGCTAACCCAGAGTCTAGCATATCACAGGTGATGAATACAGGCTTATTGATCTGGTTTCCAGCCCAGACAGGAAAAGAACCGTAGTGCCCCCACACTGCTGCCCGCGTGCGGGGAACCTACAGGCTATAAACGTCCAGGACTGTGAGCCGGGGTGTGATGAGGGCGAAGTTAGCAGAAGAGTATGATCAGAAACATTCTGGGCTGGAAGTATGGAGAACTCGGTTCTGACCCAGGTCCTGCCACTACATCTCAGCTCTCTGGGCCACCCGTTCTTTAACTGGGAAATGAAACAATTTATTCACTCAAAAGACCATGTATCTGGACCACATGATCTAAGGTCATCACCATCCCCCAATATTCCAGGTAGTGGAAATCAGAGTGCTAGAGCCACAGTCCGAGGAAAAACTCACTGCCTTGTTAGATGCCCAGCAGAAGTCAAGAACAAGCCCATTCTTCCCAATAAACAGGCCGACCAACGGTTCACAAACCAAAACGGTTACCATCTCCGTACCGCTTAACCCCTCTTGTTTCTTCACTACAAGGGAGCCTTCTGGTCTCCCTGATCTCAAACCTAATAGGATTTTCCCTTATCCCTTCCCCCAAATAAAATGAGTAAAATTTGAAAATAAAAATAAATTGCTATGAATATGAGGCAAAGACATCTGTTGCCAATTGAAGCGGCAAAGGACTATGACAGCAAACCCTGCGTCTTTAAGGCTTATAAATAGATGGGAAATTAGCCACACAGGCCTCCTGGCTCGCCTGGCCTGATGGCTCCAGGCCTCGGGATGGGATTTTCAGCGTGGCTCGCCACCCCTGCTTTCTTAGAGAGCAAAACTGCCAGTTGCACTGAAGACAATGCTGTCAATCCGCACGTATTTTAAATATCTCTTCACGGGCTTTTCTGTGGATTTTTTTCATCTTTTAAGTTTGTATACAAGTTCAAAAGTTGATAGCATCTGAAATATGTTCTGCATTAATCCAGAACACTGAGTGGACGGCACCTCCCTACACAGAATCTAAAGCTGTGTGATGGGAGGGCAGGGAGTGTTACAGAGAGCTTACACATGTATTTTCTGAAGTAATACATAAACATAATCAAATACAGTAAGAAGAAAACTGACCCAGAAGAAATTATATGTCAGTTTCTCAAGCAGGAAAGGGACATCTATGGCTAATACAGGTTTATCTAGTTTTCTCCTTTTTTAAAGATTTTATTTATTTTTTTGAGAGGCAGAGAAAGAGTGTACAAGCAGGGCAGGTACGAGCAGAGGTAGAGGGACTCCCCACTGAGCAGCAAACCTAATTTGGGGCTCCATCCCAGGACCCTGAGATCATGACCTGAGCCCAAGGCAGGTGCTTAACGACTGAGCCACCCAGGAGTTCCCAGTTTTAAGACAACTTTCCTACATTAATTCCTGCTGAAGTCCTGTTTCAGAAGCAGGTACGCAAGGATTACATACAAAAAAAAAATGCCTCTTCCCTCGCCGCAAAGATGCCTTACAAAAGCCTACTTGCTCTACTGATAAGCAAATAAGGTCAACTTTTCAGCTTTGCACTTAACACCCCAAGCCTCCCAAAACTTACATCAGGTCTGAGTCTGCTCATAAGCCCACTGACAGACTGCTCCAAGTCACTCCGGCCGCCTCTTTGAGATCTGTGGAGATCCTTCTCTCTCCCTCTGCACATGTAACCTAAGAGTGCTTTGAGAAGTGTATGACTTTCTACGATTTTGAGGTTGAGTGGAGCAACTATGGTAAGTAAAGGACAGAAGTAAATCACCATCCCCATAGCTATTCCCACAGTGCTTACAGGAGCAGATCTTACGAAATAACTTCTTGGCTCCCAAGAAGAAACCCGGCTGGTTTTCTTAATTGGGTTTGGTGAGACGGAGTGCCTTCCACTGGGGCTGCTGGGCCAGATGATGACAGAAGACTATTACTCAGTGGAATACATATTATACAAAGGACACACCCTAGGGTTGCCTAGGGTTGCCATCACCCCACCTGTTATCAAAAGCCCTACTAAAGCAGGAAATGTAATAAGTTGTGGATATTACCTTGATACCAGAAGAAACAGAAACTCAAGGGCCTGGCCTCTGGTGACAGCCTTCCCTCTGACTCCTTATGACTGCACTCTACAGATCACTGTTCACAGCTGTCAAGAACAACCGGTTGAGGGAGAGATTTAAGAAATCACCCACATCTTAAAGGTCAAGGGGTGTAACTGGCATCTCCTCTTTTGGGTATCATTTTTTATCAATACTGTCCCCCAAAGAATATGTGACTCAATCTTCTCTTTGCCTTCCTTCTGAGTTGTAATTCGCCACTTGCATGAGGCAGGGTGTCTGTGTTTAATCTCAAGCTGTTCTGTTGGAAATGTGAAATTTTGACCCAAGATGTCCTTTTATGTAGCCCACACAACAGAACAATAGCTAGCATTTTATTAAGCACTTACTATGTGCCACATAGTTTATCTGACCCCTTATCGTAGTAAATGCTTCACCTGCATGATCTCACTTAACCTTGAACATAAATCCTGAAAGTTTAATAACAGCATGATCCCAAATGTGAAAATAAGATAGTTGACTCCAATAACTTAGCCAACATCACACATCTAGGGATAATGGGTCCAAAGTTAAGTAGTCATCTCCACTCTTAACCATTCATTATTCAATACTCAAAAGTCACAAATGTTTCAGAATGAGGAATGCTCACACACAAACATGCGAATGTATTCAATCGTAAGAGAAAGAGAGGGAAAGAGAGAGAGGAAGGAGGAGACTATGAATGGATGCATCAGTTTTCTCTCCAGGCAGAATCTTTGAGAGAGGAACAACTGCTCCTCTACCAGAGGTCAATTAACTGCAAGCATGTGCTCCTACCTTCACCCAAAGCCGACACATTCCATCCAGCTCCAGGATTTTTAAGTTAATTCCAACTTTGCTAGAGACACTTTCAAGTTCTACCTTCCTCTCTGTCAAGTGTTTACCAAAGACCATTATCGTCTGGCCCTAACTTGAGAAGATAAACAGACACCATCCCCGACCATCTCAAGTGCAAATGTTAATCCTATCATTTGGCTTTAAGATGAAACGATCCTCTTAAAAGAGAAAAAGAATGTTAACTGCATGGAACCAAATCAAACCAAAGCAAACAAAAACCAAAAAAAAAAAACCAAAACACAACTGTATTCTTTACAGCTCATCACAATGTCACTTTCATTATAACTTTTTACAGAAAAAGTAAACAAAACCAACAATTACAATAATAAGATCTATAGTATGCAGTCTGCTTTTGTAAGAACAGTCTTAAAATGTTTTTATAATAATATACAGTTATCACCAAGGATGATAATTACCTACCTTACCCCACAAAATTGTTTTCAGATCTCCTGATAACAAGTCATTATAAAAGACTGATTTCACCTCACTGATCACTTCCAGTTTAATTGCATTTAATAAAATAGATTATCTTAGATCCTTAGATTCTACCCTCAATTCCTAAGGTTGCTTATAAGCATTTATACTTTCTCTTCTTTTGTTGTTAGTCTTAGGAAATGTTCCTTTCTCCTTCATTCATGAGAGCATGATTTTAGGAGATGGAATGTCTGTGCCAGAGTTGAAACATAGTATTAGTTCAAGTTAAGGTTAATTTTAAAATTGGAAATAGGAAAAAGATACCAATACGCATGCTACCTTAATAAAATACTTCTGTAATATGCATTCTAGGGCTTTAAAAAAAATAGATGAAGGAGAAACAAAAAACAAACCTCAAGATGAGAAACAAGGCCAATGATGTAAAAAAGAAGTTACAAAACAGAATTCCAGGTTGCTAAAACATACAGAGAAGGTAAAGTAATAGATACAGATGTCCTCCCAGGCATCACATACTCAAAAATCATTGTGGGAAAGAAAGGGGAACAGAAGGAAAAAAAAAAAAAACAAACTGACTGGTTTTTTAAATGGTAACTATTAAGAACTAAAATTTTACCTTGTTAAATTATTTTTAAAACCACATTCCACTGAATTGTAATTGCAGACCATTGAAGATGGAAGCTTTCCCAGAACTGAGTATATGTTTAACCCTGGGAATGATGTGGCAATGTCAACCACCCACAACAATCTGGGAAACAATGCAAAGCAAGAGCAAGGGCAGCCACACCCTTCAGAGGTGGGTTCTTTCTTTGGTTTTTTCATTCAACCATAATCAAGCCCCATTAGTTTTAAGTACAATCTCTATGTTCTTCCAGAGTTCAGGACCTCAGACACGAACACCCATGTGGCAGCTTCCGGATCTGGCATAGCAAGTGTGATTCATCTGGGCCTGGGTCTGAAATGTTCAGAGCGAATGTTTTCAAGATATATGTATCACATGCACCAAGTTAAGAGTGAAAGGGCGGAAGGACAGCATGCCCCGCCTTAAAGAACATCCTTCTGGGGTGGGGAACAGGAGCTTTCCTAACCTTTGGCTGGTAGTTCTGACCCCTTCTGGGTAATAAATTCCTCCAAATGCTATGCTATGCTTTGGCTCACCATAGAAAGACAACATTATATGCGAGCTAGAAACAATCATTAATCATTAATCAGCCATGGGCAGCAGATTGGAGGTGATAACACCCTGAACACCCACAGCTCCAGGTGTGACCTCCAGCACTCCCCCAAGCACTTCACTTCCTCTCTGCGCCCAACTGCCCCTCCCAACCCACAGGCTCTGCTCCTCTCCCTTCCTCGCCACCTTCTGTTTTCTCTCCCACCACCACACTTCAGCCTAACTCCGATCACTGTTTCAGCAGTGCCTTCTTGTTCTAATGAAGAGTTTTTCTGTTTCCTTGGGCTAAGTCAGTTTCACATTTCACAGATCACGGGAAATAAACACCCAGCAAGTCAGGTAAATTTTCACACAGAGCCTTTAACGGATACTTCTTGAGATTCAGGTTCAGTCTGGGTCGTAACCCCAGTACCCTGCTATGTTCCGTTAAGAATCAATCAAGTTAGTGCCTCCCTAACAGAATCCCAAATCAAGTAACATACACGAGCCTTAAAAAATCTAAACACATACATGTATAGTGTATATGTATATGTATATGTGTGTGAGTATACATATGTGTGTGTATTCTGTATGTATACAGGCACACACACTTCCTTCTCCAGAAAAGAGCTCAAATACATAAAACTCCTTCATTGCAGGGCACCTGGGTGGCTCAGTTGTTGGGTGTCTGCCTGGATCATGATCCCAGGGTCCTGGGATCGGCCTGGCGTCAGGCTCCCTGCTCAGTGGGGGGCCTGCTTCTCCCTCTCCCTCTCCCTCTCCCACTCCCCTTGTTTGCATTCCCTCTCTCGCTGTGTCTCTGTCTGTCAAATAAATAAATAAAATATTAAAAACAAAAACAAAAAACTCCTTCATTGGGTTCCATGTCATCATAGGCATAAGAAGGGCCCTGGTGATCTGCCCTGCTCCCCCAACACCACCTCTCCAGCCTCGTTTCTCTCCACTCAACCTCCTCATAGAGGTAGCACAATCTAGTTCTTTCAGTAGCTAGTACTTAAATGCCTGGCTCTCCCTTGCCTTTCAGTTCTCTGCCAAATATTTTCTTTCCCCTCCCTAATCTAGGCCAGCTCATACTACAGGTCTCTATTTGAAAATGGCTTCCTCCAAGAAGCCATTCATGCACAACCCATTCAACTCTGATGAAATACTCCTCCTCTGCACTCTTCGGATGTCCTGTAGCTTAAATGCCTATGGACCTGTAGCTCTCTTCTACTCAACAGACGGTGCCAAAGACATCAGGGACTCTGTGCTGTTCACTGCCCCTGGAGGAGCCATTACATATGACAGGTATTCAATAAATATTTGATGACTTATGTGTAAAGCTGACGGGTTTATCTGTTTGCACTAATACTCTTGCTAACGAATGACCTCCATGTACAGGCTGTAACCAACACTACTTATATACTGTTTTATGGCATTCTGAGTATTTCAGATAAATCTTATAATATATGAAGGTAAATCATCACCAATAAGGAATTCTCCCAAGGTTTTAGATCCACCTATAATGAACACTTCCTACCTAAATGGGTTAACAACGGAATAGTACAGAAGTCAGGCAGAGAGCTATTGACTTGAATTCCCAAATTTTCATTTCCAAAAAATGTGGGAACAACTGGGGTAGAGAGGTTGTCTCCTGAGTAACTCTTCTCTATGGAAGCCACAGTCCACAGTCATTCACTAAATGAATGGCTTTGTTAGTATGAATGAAAGTAAGAGATTGCATCATCTACAGTGTACTGTTACCCCGTTGGCGTAACAGGAATTGATCAAAGAGCTACTTACCAAACAGTTCCCTATTTCAAAGCTTGGGTACAGATTTTAAAGAATTAAAACAACATGCAGCCAGTATTCTCAGTCATACTGGGAATAAACCGATGCTTTAACACCAGGTGGTCTCACAAAATATCAACTCCTCTTCTCCCATTTGCCCTTGGATTTCCTTAGACTTACGTTGCCATCAACCCACTGAAACTAATTTGTCCAGTCCTCCACACAGCTCAATATGCTGGCCAGCTCTGTGTCCTCCCCTCATCTGCCCAACAGTGATACATGGTCCAGCAGACCACTCCTTCCTTCTGGGCATACTCTCTGGCACCGGCCTCCAGAACTACCCTCTCTTCTAGCCTCCCTTCTGCTACAGGCAGCAGATTCACAACAATCTTTCTGGTTGCTCATCTTCCAGACTTCCAAAGATTGGGCTCCCCAGGTTTCCTTTCCTGTTCACTCATTTGTCTTCTTTTGCTCACTCCTTTGGTGATGGGTCTATGACCCAACTGGTCTTGAACCAGTCCCCATCTGCCCCATTAATCCAGACACATCCATCCAACTACCTGCCTCACCTGGGAAACGAACACACTGCAATTTTAAAATCTGACTACTCCCTAAACCATCTCGTCCCAACTCCTCTAGACCAAACACTTACTTGATAGGTATGCCTTCCACCAACATCCAATCTCCCAACAAATGCTACTTGCCTTTCAGAACACTCAGGACATGGCCACATCTCATGGCGGCCACAGCTACCACTGGCTGCGAGTGTCATCTTCCACAAGATTGCTGTCCTAGCATCCTGACTATTCCCTGATTCTACTCCTGCTCACTTCAGTCTTCTCAACGCAGCAAACACCGTAACCTTAAAATGTAAATCGGATAGCACTCCTTGGCTCCCAATCTTCCAACAGCACCCCAAACACCAAATTAAAGCCAAATATGTATAATGATCTCTGGCTGGTCCAAAGGTAGTGAGTTATCTCAACTGATTATATAATGACCTCAAGGCTCTGCGCCACCTGGTCTCCAATCACATGTGGCACCCCTTGCTTCTCCAACATGTCAGGCACTCTGCTGTCTCAGGACTTTTGCACTTGCTATTCCCTTTGCTAAAACATTCCTTCACCTGTTAGCCTCATTGCTCACTGAAATCTTTCCCTGGTCACCATAGTTAAAACTGCTTACTCCCTACTCCCTTCCTACATCCACCTATGCATCCTTTCCCCACAGTATATAACCAAATTTTACTCATATTCTGTCTACCCCCACTAGAATAGCAGCTCCAGGAAGATAGGAACTATCATCTATTTTATTGACTCTTGTATCCTCAGCTCTTAGAACACTGCCTGGCACAATGTAGGCATTCAGTAAGCATTTGCTGAATGAATGCATGGTACTATGAACCCTTACCAGATGGGAGTACCAGTTAACAGGGCACTATAGTTAACAGACTAAGAGTTAGTTAAAGGCAAAGAGTTAAACTTCTATTTCTCCTGATATGGCCTAGTGGCACAGTACTTCATCAAAAACTTTGCTTCCGGGGCACCTGGGTGGCTCAGACCTGCCTTCAGCTCAGGTCATGATCCCTGGGTCCTGGGATCGAGCCCCACATCGGGCTCTCTGCTCAGCGGGGAGCCTGCTTCCTCCTCTCTCTCTGCCTGCTTGTGATCTCCATCTGGCAAATAAATAAATAAATAATCTTTAAAAACAAAAAAAACTTTGCTTCTAGAACTAAAATAAATGTGAAAGACAAGTGGCTTCACTTCAGAGTATCAGGTAAATGGAGTCAGTATGAATATAAAAATCATACATGGGAAATCAGCAAGTTTTAATAGAAATGTTAGCCATTCAGAACACTGGGAAAGATGTTCTAAAATAAATAATCTATGATTTTATACCTGATCCTATTAAATAAAGAACCTATTAACTTTACCTGAGGGATATCGCAGAAAAAATCACACCCCGTCTAAGGGCTGGCTGGGATGAATAAGAAAATGGGCCATATCAAACTACTGCAGGAGGACCTGTCATCCCTTCCTTTTTGGAGATTCCTATACACCCCTGGCTCTCTCCAGGTTGGTCCTTCCACTCACTCACTTGCTTTGGCAGCCCAAAGAAGGCACTAATCTCAGGAAATAAGCTCCCCCACCCACACAGCAATTATGACCAAGCACGTTAACCAAAACTGCTTACCTCACTAAGCACTGGACAAAACTTCAGGGACGACTCCAGGATGAATTCTGCACTTATCAGCACTGATTTTGTATCTACATTTATATGCTGTCCTATATAGGACTTGAATCCTCTGTTTTATTTTGCATCCCATACCCTTTAATGTGCGTACAGAAATAATTCTAGGTGTCATATTCATGTATATTGCATCATTTCACACTCAAGTATGAGGAAGCAAATTTCAGCTAACACTATCCTATTTTAACATGTTTTGTGTGCCAAGCGGCATATTTACACCTCATTAAACCATGAGACAATCAGACTGCTGTAGTAAGAGAGGGCACTGTGTCTTCTTAAGAGTTTGAATCATGTAAGACACTGGCACATCATGCAAGATACATCTTCTACAAATAGGAAGAGGTTTTGAGGTTGGTATCTATAGGTATGTTCACCCTTGAACCTGCAAAACAGCTCTGCCCAAAATTCAACACACATTACTGGTGCTGCCACGTGAAGTCACTGAGCCACCAATCCTGGATATGAAAGTCCCTTCTGCCACCACTCACTGATCAGACCCTGCTGGGGCTCCCAGTCCACTCCTGGGCAGTACCTCTCTCACTGTTCTCTCCCCCTGCTTTTGTTCCCAAGGCTTCTCAGGCCTCTTCAGCATTGAGGACCCCAAAATGCCCCCTAGAGTAGGTCTCTTAACCTCTAATCACTCTTCCTCAAAGTCCTTCCCATTTCCCACAGTTCTAGGGGCAACACGCCTCCATTCAAACTTTTCTATCATTTCTCCAGTGAATTAAGAACAAAGTTCCTAAAGGTCAGTGGCTCTCAAACTGTGGTTCACAGACCACCAGCTAAAGACATACGGGGCTGCCTTCTGAACACGTGGCTCCCCCACCTATGACATTAGCAGACCCTGGCAGTTAGGGCCACGAACCATTTGGTCTGTACTAGTGACTCTTATGCCCACTAAAATCTGAGTGCTACTGAAGTTTTGCCTTCATACAGCACAACTGGACACACCTGGCTGTGTTGGACAAACCAGCCTACACAAGACAAAAACAAAACAAAAATAAAACAAGGACATGCTAGCTGTTTGAAGCTAACAGAGAGCTGCTAAGGCAGCCAAAACTTGGGGCATCAAGGTCCTGAAAAGACAAGAAAATGCATCCAACATTCTTTCCCATGTTGTTCTTTGCATCTTTTCTGATTCCCAAGCATCCTGAAGATAAAAGGCCAAGTAGAAAGTAGCCATGGCTCTCAGTACAAGACAAAAAAACATTTCTCTTCATTGATACAAGAGAATAAAAGCCACCTTTAATCCTATCATCCAGAGATAACCCATGCTGGCACTATAATGTATTTCCTCCCAGTCACTCTCCCTTTTTTTAATGTATATTCACACAATCTCAGAATTGTAACTTACAAGAAAACTAGAACCTAAAACCATTAAGTGACATCTAAATGTTACATTAGCCCTATTAAATATATTTGAAAAATCCATCTTTTCCCTTTTACAACAGCCCAATCAAAAATTTTTTAAAAAGAAATGAAATAGGGGCACCTGGGTGGCTCAGTTGGTTAAGCAACCAATTCTTGATTTCAGCTCAGGTCATGATCTCAGAATCATAAGGTCAAGCCCTGCACTGGGCTCTGTGCTTGGCATGGAGCCTGCTTAAGATTCTCTCTCTCTGTGCCTCTCCCTCCACCCCCATGCACCTGCACGCGCGCACATACACACACACACACACACTCTCTCTCTCTCTCTCTCTCTCTCTAAAAAAAACACAAAAATAATAAAGAAAAAGAGTTTTCTCTATACATTTTTTTATTGGGTGGTAAAATTACAGATTAAATTTACACAGTTCAATTCAAATCATACCATTAATAACATGAATATTTTCCCCTTGCCCCCCAAACTTATTACTAACCAACTTATGTCAGTCCTGCCAAAGGGCAGCTAGGCGACAGGTCAGGTTCAGGAATCAAATGTATCTTGATTCAAACCCCATTTACTTATCACGCAACCTCAGCGAGGTCAGGGCCTGGTTTCTTTAACTCTAAAATGAAGACAATTACAGTGCCCCTGTCAAATAAGCATTTTGAGGACTAACGAGATTAATTCACAAAATGTCCTAGCAAAGGCCTAGCACATACAGAAACTCAATGTCACCTGCTAACTGCTGCCTCCTTACTAAGCCATGAGCTTCTTGACAACAGGCTTCTTCTGTAACTGACTCATCTCTTTATCCCTAGCGTAAAGCAGATTAAAAGAGAGAGGGCACCTGGGTGGCTCAGTGGGTTAAGCCTCTGCCTTCAGTTCAGGTCATGATCTCAGAGGCCTGGGATCGAGTCCCACATCGGGCTCTCTGATCAGCGGGGAGCCTGCTTCCCCTTTGTCTCTACCTGCCTTTCTGCCTACTTGTGACCTCTCTGTCAAATAAATAAAATCTTTAAAAAAAAAGAGAGAGGGTGCCTGGGTGGCTCAGTGGGTTAAAGCTTCTGCCTTCGGCTCAGGTCATGGTCCCAGAGTCCTGGGATCGAGGCCACATCGGGCTCTCTGCTCAGCGGGGAGCCGGCTTCCTCCTCTCTCTCTGACTGCCTCTCTGCCTACTTGTGATCTATCTCTCTGTCAAATAAATAAATAAAATCTTTAAAAAAAAAAAAAAAGAGAAGTACAAAGGAAAGAAATTTTCTCTATGCCTTTTAAAGGAAATTAATGGTTGAAATAAAAACTTAATAAAGATTTAACTGAAGACTATAATGAATATATATGTGTGTGTGGTCTATATACTTATATTATGTGTATGTCATATGGACTATACAGACTATGTACTTACAAAGCAAATGAAAAGATTAAAATACTCCGTAATTACAGTTGAGAAGTTTATAGATTTCATTTTGGGGTGAGTACCACCCCACTGTAAGTACTCACACTAGCACTTTTCTCGTTTTTGTTTTGTTTTTCAAGAAATAGACCTAGAGTCAACTGTTAATTTACTAAATCAAACAGGACCCCACAACTAGTACAAAAATCTGGAACATACACCCTACTTTACAATGAGCGAATTTATGTATGAATGAAATCTTCCCGTACCAACAGAAACAGCTTCTGTGAGGGGCCAGTCCCACAGAGCCAATGGCAAAACCAACGCAATCAAGAGAAGCCAAATTCCTGTTTTCTTACTGAAGAGTAACTACCTAATAGTCTGCTCCGTACATCCGTTAAAGCATTGGTATTTTTGGCCTAACAATACCTGCATGGAATTACATATTGCAATGTTAGGAATAATGAAACTAGTTAAGGAGCAAAACGAAGTTATATGTAAGAAACAGATGTGCTAAGTAATTGATGGATTACTGTAGAGCTCATTGTATTCACCTCTTACAGGTATGTTTCTCACTTAGGCAATTAACACCCGACCATGGCTGTCCACAGAGGGAATTACAAACAGTCCCACAGACATATTTTGTTTGTCCAATGTAAAAAAAAAAAAAAAAAGAAAAACCGAAAACGGTTTTCTAAAAACTGGGAGATGTCATGTACAATGCCAGATTTCCAGCTTCGTTGTGATGATGACAACAACAAAAAAAAAACCAACAAAAATTAGAAGATCTGGAAACTGTAGGTCTAGTCAGCAGAAACTGAGCCAACGACTATGTCTTTGGGTTTGCCACACTCTCGGCCACTTCCTCCTGACTCACATACTCCTGTGTTTCCATTTCAGATACTGTCTGCCTGACCCCCACAGGCCTCTGAGTTTGCAACTCTTGTTGCCAAGTCCCAGTGCCAATCCTGGTCTTCATGTTCATTTCTGTAGTACCTTTTGTATTTTGGACTCTCCTGGCCTTGGACAAGTGTGGGAGGGGGGCTCCCTAAATTCCAGTGTCCATGCACTCAGACAAAAGAGCTTTTCACCTTGAGCTGCTCTGAGGAATTCTCTTCCCTGATTCTTCTTTCCCTCACTTCTCTCTGCATCTGCTTGCCCAGTTCAAAGCCAAAACTTGAGTGCTAAATGAAACAACCACCATCCACCCTCTCTCAAAATGGAATGGGGGAGGGGGGTGTTACATTCTGCTCCTCAATTAGAGCAAGGTCTGGAAATTCCATCCAAAACCTAAACGGGTCCCTTCTGACCATGAAACATTCCTCTTCTTCTGTGTTTTTCTGGGGCTGAGGGCTCAGAGGTACACAACAAAAGGATCCTGTGGGTCCCGCGTGGAGCAGCTGGCTAGGAGCCCACAGGTTAACAGCTTTGACCCTTCCCTGCCCGCTCTGTGGAAGGGACACTCAAAGTCAGCGGTACGTTAACTCATCCACTGAAATATGTAACAACCATTCCTACTGGAAAAGCTCTGCTTCCTAAGTGATCATTATGTATTGCTTAAAAATGAACTGTGGAAGTAATTATGGGGGACAGTCTGCCTTAAATCATTGATTTTTGAATGTTCTCCATGAGCGGTATAAACCAATGGTCCTCAAATTTTAACCAGCACCATACTCTCCAGAGGGACTTGATACAACACAGATTCCTGGGTCTCACCCCCAGGGCCTCTGATTCTGTGGGTCTGGGGTGGGGCCTGGGAATTCACATGTTTAAGCTCCCAGCCCATGCTGATGCTGAAAAAGTAAGTTCAAGAACAACAACGATGAGATGCTGGGGGGTGGGGGTGCCACATGTATGACACTGGGAAAGGGTCTCAAGAAAATCTCAGCTTAAAAACATCAGGAGTCAGGCCCAATATTCATATATTGATAGGTGGTCACTGCATGTGCAGATTAGATGGTACCAGATAAGAACCAAGAATCCATCCACATCCAAAATAAGTCTTTCTTCACCGATCTTCTGTAAGATTCTCCAACTTCGCTCAGGAGTACTAATAACCAGACGACTTCACACTACATATCTCCAGACATACTCAAACAAGAAATGTTTGTGGGTTTTTTCCATACCATTACTAACACTTTTTGCTTTAGCATAGACAGTCACTTCTCACAGCCATGTTATCTGCACGTGGTTTGTGTAGGACTCCGGCTGGAATCCATGTTAAGAATGTGCTCACAATTTCAACAGGTATTATATGAAGTCTGCTCTACTCTGCATAAAAAGCTAGTTTTCCTATCTCAACGATCATATTCCAGGTAGTTTGACTTGACTCTCTTTAAAACACTGTAATATAAAATTACTCTGGGAACATGAAAGACCATTCAATTAACACAGGTTCAACTTGGACACACGCACACACACACACACACAACTACTACTACTAAATCCAAAAGCACTGAATTTCCCCTCTGCCGAAAATCTCTGAAAATAGGAAATAGGATGTTTCCTTTCACTAAAAGGTTTTCCTCAGGAAAGCATGATTCAGATTATCAGAATCACCGCCTTTTCTGATAGATAACACATGGGGGTTTCTCCTCTCAAAGGGCTGACAGATTTTCTTCTTGGGGGGGAGGGAGTAGTAAGCTTCCAGGTTATTCTCCTATAAGCCTACCTACCTTTGTTTCCCTCCCACTCTACCCTGTTGATAAGTAATACATTAAGTGTTTAAAAATGTGTTCAACTCTAACCTGCTGCAAATTCCTCAATACACCATCTATTCAACCAAAAGTATGGTGGCACTCTTTTCTAAAGCACAAGTAGGATAGTCTTGCAATGGAGCAAAAATATTTTAAATCAGATCTGTCTGTGGGTTCCTTGGACCCAAACACTTTTTTAAGTGTTCCGACAGAAAGCTTTCTAGCTTTTACACCCTACTGGTCTGCATTCTAAGGAACTGTTTTGCTCTAATAAACACAACTGCATTTGCCCTTCTGATCCCAGGTTAAAAACTGTTCAATCAGCCATTTGATGTCAAAGAAAACAAAGTAGGCTATGTCCACTTTCACAAAACCCCTATTCATAGATGAATAAACAGCTTCAGAAACTGTAGCTCCCAGCAAAATGTGCCAGGAAAGAACAATACCGGGAACAAAGCATGTGAATGCAGAAAGACAGATTACACTCTCTATTTAAATGACAAGAGAGTAATCAGGATGAGGGGAGGGTGGGAGCTCTCCTAACCCTAGTAAGGAAAACAGACACACACAAAAATAGATACATCACAATTTCAAATATAATTTCAAAATGATCTATCAGTGAACCAACTCTATCCAGAACTTGGCTTCTCAAATGCTGGAGCCACCAAAACCTTAGTCCAAAATGCCATCATCTCCAGAAAAGTGTACTACATGCCAGCTGGATGCCCTAAATTCACTTCTGCCCCAGAATCCAAATCAAATTTGTCACTCCCCTGCTTTCTACAACAACCAGAAAAAACTGCAAACACCTGATCAAGATTTGTAAGACCCTACAGGATCTGGCCTCTGTGTATCTTCTCACCCCATCTCTACCCACCACCCCCCTGCCTCCCCCACCATCATCCCTGCTCTTCAGGACCCCACATTTCCAATTTTCTCAAACACACCAATTTAATTTATACCTCAGGGCCTTAGCACTGGCTGTTGGTCTATTTTGTTGTGGTTGTTGTTACTGTTGTCTGCCAACCCTGTAGTAAAGCATGGACCCAGCTAGATGCTTGCACCTAGACCAGTATGTGGAACTTAGTAGGTCCTAAGTAATTAAGAAACTATTTTTACTGCGGGGTGCAACTGTCACAACATGAGTCTTCCTCCTAAACTCTTGCTCCTAAGCTCTTTCCAAGAAAGCTACCACACAACTGTTCTATGATAACACCTCCCTCCCTCTAAGGTTCTCAAAGGAAATAAGGAAAAGTGTCCAAGGGAACATGAGGTAAAAACAGAAAATAAAGATGATTTAACACACCACCCACATACCAATAAGAGGGAGGATGGAATTGTTCTACGTTATTAGTAAACATGTGAAAGGTGACTATCAGCCGGAACAGTGTTTAACACAACACTGTTAAATATTCAAGCAAAAATAAAATCCAATTATAGTACATATTAACTTGGAGTTATTACAAATCACTAATAAGTGTATGAACATTTATATGCTATATATTTCCCTATACGGACTATTTTAATTGTAACTAAAACCCTGTGTATTGGTTATTATCAGTCCCATTTTACAGATGAGAAATCTCAGGAAGGCTTAAAGTCCATAAGTTACTTACCCAACCTTTCAAACCAGTTAGTGTTAAACACAGACCCTGAATCCAGTTTTATTTTATTCCAAAGCCTATATATTATTCACTGTAACTCCTTAACCTTCTCTCTGAAAGCATTTGAAATGAGAGACGCCTGGGTGGCTCAGTCAGTTAAGCATCTGCCTTCAGCTCAGATCTTCATCCCAGGTCCTGGGATTAAGTCCTGCATCCAGATCCTTGATCAGTGAGGAGCCTGTTTATCCCTCTGCCTGCCCCTCCCCCTGCTTCTGCGCACTCTCTTTCTCTCTGACAAATAAATAAATAAAATCTTAAAAAAAAAAGGCACTTAAAATGAAGTCATTGTGAATAATCAAAGGTAAGCAGGAAATGTGTTTATATGTGTGTGTGTATGATTCTACCAAATAGAACTACTGATTGCATCATAGACAAAAAATTCTAACTCTGCACTCAAAAATTAGGAGTGTCAAAAAAAGGAATGATGTATTCCACTACTGAGCTGCAATACAATACAACACAATCAACAAACCACAATGAGATAAATAACTAGCAGTAAGTGTCTAAAATGCTAAAGGGTCAGGTTCAAAACGGGCAGGGGCCTGCTTAGGCTGTATAATTGAAAAGAGAAAGAAAAAAGAAAGAAAAGGCCTGTGTCCCATGAGTATAAATCCTAAGGAGATAAGCAGGAAACAAAAAAGTCAGAAGCTCTTAGCAGCTGCCCCTTCCCACACCTGCCGATTAGGAAACAAAAAACACCCACCTTGGCCAGAGGAGGAACCAGGTCTGGAGTGGACAGAACAAGAGAACAGAAGCTTGGGGAGTCCGGTCCCAATTCCTGGCCTTTGACCTTGGCCAATTCATTTAACACCAAAAACCAAAATTTCTTCATCTGCAACAGATGCCTTCACTGCACATCTCTCGGGCTTGTGAGGTCTCAGAAAGGAACGAACATGGAAGAGCTCTGCAGAGCTCATGTCAATAAAACTTGCTTTATTTATTAGAAGCTGAAAGATGAAAGCTCTACAAATACCACAGAAGGAGAGTAAAATGGGACATCAAGGTGAGAACACGAATGTCCCAGAGCTAGAACCCAACAGGCTACAAATGATCAGAACTGGAAGTGATAACACAGAGTACAAGACAGAGAACAGAGGTCCCCACAGCTCCATGCAATGGTGTGAACACAGGAAGGGCTTACAGGGGAGCCTGGAGCATGAAGAGGTCACTCCCAACCCTTATGGAGATAGAACCCAGACACCTGGCCTTGGCACAGCACACACTTTTCAATTTTGAGAACTCCTCTGCTTACTCCCAAAATAACATTCTGTGTCATTTTTACCGACAGTAAAATCGTGCCACAAATCTGCTAACCATGATAAACCCTGTGCAGTCAATCACCAAAGCCCTCCTCATCCTCCCACGTCCACCTGACAATCTGGACAACACACTAAAGCACGGTGCCCACGGACCACCCCACTACTCCCTCCTGACCACCTGTTTTAAAAACAAAACAAAACAACACACACACACAAACACACACACACACACACACACACACACACACACACACACAAAGATTGTTAAGAGAACTCTTCAAGTCCCCAATCATATGTAAGAAACCTCAGGGGAAAGGTCTCTTTCAGGCGTGCAGAGAATCACCTGATGCTGTTGCTAGGCGGTGCTTATAAATACAAGATCACACCCTCAGATGGTCTTTTTGCTTTAATTAGTGGCCAAGTCAAGCATCCTCAAATTAAGTGTCATCATGTAAGGGCTTAAATAAAACACACTGAGCCCGTGTCAGATCAGACCGCAAAACCTACCAGCAGAGTAGAAAAATGGGTTTGCAGCTCTGTGCTCCAGCAGCGCTTCTCAAACTGTGAAGATCACACGAATCACCAGGGGCTCTCATGAAAATGCAGACTCTGACTCAGCAGGCGTGAGCTTCTGCATCTCCAACAAGCTCCCAGGTGATGTGGACCGCTGGTCAGGACCGGGGACCAGATAGCAGCCACCCAATGACAGCATAAGCCAGCCCTAATGCTGTGCCCACTGGAAGTCCAGTTACTAGTAAAATAAAAAAGGTTGAGATAATATAAATGGGATTACTTTACCCAAAGAAAGTTCATGATATTGGCAAGAGACATCTGTCACTCAGCTAAGCAAGAACCTTCCTGATCAGCTGTAAATCCTGCCCTGGGTCCTCTGAGTGGTTGTCAAATGGCAGGGAAATTTCCTGGCAACAAACTGGGGCCCCTGCATGGAGGAGCCAGCCTTATGACAGACCTGATGGCTCAGAGAAGAAAACATGTGACCTAGAGCTACAGAATAAAAGAGAGGAAGCAATAAAAACAAGGAGTAGTAATTTACTGAGAACTTATATAAGACCACACAATTCAGGGTAGAATGAGGGTACAGCTCCCGAGTTTGACTGCAGAGCCCACCCTCACCGTGGAGCTCCCCTGACCTAGTGCAGACCGTGGAATTAATGACGTCATGGTGGGGGGGTGTTTACGAGC
Source organism: Enhydra lutris kenyoni (assembly GCF_002288905.1). Lineage (NCBI taxonomy): Eukaryota > Metazoa > Chordata > Mammalia > Carnivora > Mustelidae > Enhydra > Enhydra lutris. The sequence continues at coordinate 12,973,180 of NW_019154146.1, read as the reverse complement.
ACCACAGCTTATAAATACAGGACCCTGAGTAAGTTCTCTCTCTCTCTCCCCCTCTCCCTCTGCTTCGGTTTCTCCATCTTTAATATGTGTTAGTAATGGTCTGTACACGTCACTGGGTTTTCTAAGAATCGTATGAGTCAAAATAAAGCACTCTGCATAGTGGCTGACACACAATAAATGCTTCAATAACTTTTTCTATCCTTATGATTAAGATAACTCTATGGCAAGACCCAAGAAATAGACTAACACCAGGAAGAGAGTGGAATAAAAAGAAGAGCTTCTGACCCACGAGGGAGATGTACAAATGTCAAAAGAAAAGGACCTCCCTTTTTCACGGGCCACACAGGCTAATGGGAAAAGTCTAACCTAACTGGAATCAGGTCTGTGGGAAGCACTGGCCTCTGTGTGGACGGCAGCAGGAGGGGCCTAAGAGTCTGACCCTGGAGTTGACCTACAGTGTACCAGATCTCTACAGATAACATGGAAATTCCAGCCCCTCCAGGACCAAACAGGGAGGCGCTTTAAGACTGCTGATGTCCCACATACTAACAGACATTACAGGGAAGAGCAGTGCTGACAGCCAGAGAACAGAGAATGAGCAAATGCCCTGAACCCCACAGGCTCACACCTGAAGCAAGAAACCCTTCACTCAAGGTTCGTGATGCGGAAATGGTACCCATGCTAGGCACAAGAAGCTGGCCAGAGGGACTGCTTCTCTGCCACTAAAGCAGGGTATTAGAGATGTGCTCACTCCACAACACACTTATCGAGAACCTGCCCATGCCAAGCCAATCAAAGACCAACAGAGCTTCTGGGGACAATCAGTGGTCCTCCTTGTCAAAGACAATCCCCAGTGGTCTGGAAACAGAAACACAACTTGGGTAGCTGTGTTTTACAATGCAACTTCTAGTATTTAAATCAAACTCAGAGAAAAAGACTTCATATAACATATGGTTTTTGACCTGAGAAAGCTCAACAGGAATAAAAACAGAATGCCAGTTCTAAAACAGGGTGGACCCACAGGCTTGATGTACGTGGGACATTATGACAGGTCTCCTACTTCGAGAACTAATCTATAAAGATCAGTACATATAAATTACTGTGTGTCAGACACTACTGACTGCTTACCAGTATCTACTGTCCAACCACCCCCCTTCTTCCTCACTGAACAAAGTCCAAATTTTCTCAGGGCAACAATGGACCCAAGTAAACTCCTCCCCCACTCCTACCCCACCACCCCTCCACCATCCTACCGCCGCCCCCCACCCTGCCCCGACAGGGACCAGCCTCCCTTGCAGCATAAGGCTATGTGAGAGCTCTGGCGAGTGAGCTGTAAACCACCTCCCTTGATGAAACTTCTAGGAGAAGACCTAGCTATCACCAGTCTTTCGTCTTCGCTGGGTCTCCTTTCACCTGCCTGGAATAAAGACAAGATCCTGGAGGCGAACAGCCACCCTGCGCTGTGGCATTAAGTATGAAGATAAACATGACTTGCTTACCACATGCTAAGAATGGCTGAACGGGATGGCAGAAGGAGCCTGGGCCCCTGGCGGCACCATGGAGCCCCCATCTACTTCTGAATTCCCCATTTCCAGACTTCTTTTACAAAAGAAAATCAGCAGACCCATTGGATTTACTCCTGAAAACTAGATTTTCAGTTATGGGCACCACACCCTATTCTCACCTGATAGACATTATAAAAGATCATTTGCTTCGCAAAAGCCTTTAGAATTATTTAAAGACAGGGTGCCATGAACTATGAATTAATTTGATTTACAAATAATCCTACCAAACAGGCAGGATAAGACACATATATACCAGACAATTCTCTTCCAGTAACAGGATATTAGTAACTCACATCATGGGAACCCTGAAGGTCTGCTCATCAATGTGGTAAAGATTCTAGAGTCCTCTAAGAATGAGAACCTCCTGAGAAGACAGAGTTAAAACCAAGGCACCTGGGATCAAATGCTGCTGTCCCTTCCCCATTGTGTGACACTGATCAGGGTATACTGGACTTTTCCATGCTCAGAACAGAACTACAAAATGGAAATATCTGTTCCTACCTCAAAACGTGTTTACCCACATTAAATGAGTGAATACTCGTACCATACGGAGATCTGAGCCTAACACGCTGCTAAGATTTACTGAGGATCTCCTAATATTATGATGAAAATGGTGATGGTATAGGTAAAGATTCATACAAAAAAATCTTAACAATGATAAAATAAGAATAAAATCCACACGAATTCATTCATTCTGTAGACACAGACCCTTTTTCCTAATGCACGCACCCGCCTCTTAACATCAACACGAGAGAGAGCACGCTGTAAACCGTAGTCAGGTTTAGACAGTATTAAACCCAAGGCTTTCTACGCGGCTCACAATCACCCCACCATACTCGTGCAGCACCACGCATGGCAAAGTCTACATGAAGAACTTCTTATCAGGAGGATGTATTTATAAAGTGGGGGTTGTGCAGAGAGGTTAGCAAAGACAACTAAAAATAGTTGTATAAGCAAACAAGTTTGCATAAGTCAACAGTTGATTGAAAAGTCAATACTTTCACATCATTACTATGAGAAATATTCAAGTAATGTGTCATGCAATTTGGGAGAGTGTTGCCTCTTGCCTAAGAGTCTGCCACACTTACTCCTCTTATCTTTTCTAGGTTCTAAGACAGAAAGTATCCAGGTCATTCTATGAGGCTGTATTTAAGGGTCCAAAAGGGCACAACCATTCCGTATCAAGTTGCCACACACTAACCACAGGCATGTAACCTAATCAGTGTCCAGTGCTCCTGATACTGAGATACTGAACCACTCATAACTGCTCTTTCACATCAGTAGGAAACTTTTCCTAAATGAAAGCAATCGCAAGTCCTAACGTCAAGGGAACTGGATGCCAAAAACCTTTGAATCTGCTCTTCCTTTTAGATGCTAAACAAACATAACAGGATGTGAATTTACACTTCTTTTCTCCCAATCCCAAGAGGGACCAAAAAAAAAAAGACACGAATCTTGAGGGTGTGAAGATCTCACTCCATAATCTTCCTGTGTGCCTGTTACCATTTTTCTAGTTGTACGTTATCAAGTAGGCTGGCAGGGACTCAGGAAAACCAGAGTGATAAACTGTAACCCTTTCTTGACTCCGGAGCAGTACAGCTCCAAGAGAAATATACTGCATGCCACAAATGTGACTCATGTGTGTAATTTTTCACTTTTTAGGGGCCACAATTAAGATAAAGATAAACAGGTAAAGTTAATTTTAATCATAAATTTTATTTAACCCAATATATCCAAAAATAGTCACCTCAACATGTAGTGAAATATGCAAAATTGAGATAATATACATTCATTTCTTTGTACTAAGACTTCACATATGTTTATCTTACACTTATAACACCTTACAATTTTGACCAGCCCACCGCCAGGGCTTAAGAGCCACATGTGGCTATGCTATTGGACAGAACAGCTCTGGAGGTCAAACACTGCTGAAAATCATCTTTTACTTGAGTTACTTCTATGACAGACACATAGGTAAACCAGATCAACCAACTCAGTCTTGGCAAGTCACTGGTTGGGGAATCCAGTAGTATCTTGAACAGGGAAAACATAACCAGTTGCAAAACAGGGCCTAGGAACTTACAAGCTTTTAAGTTAATGTCTTGTGCCAAGCACTAGCAATGCTATTTACTCTTTACCTGGGCAAACCAATCACCAATGTACACATCTGTGTTGTTTTCATCCTCATTTTAAATAAGAACCCAGGAAATTTTGGTCCCTGGACAAGGCTCTTCTCAGAACTATATCCCTTTCCTGCTCCCAGTGGAAATGATCAAGTATTCCCCACTGACACATCCCATAATGTCCCATATATCTAGAACATCCCATTCCAAGTGGTCTCTGTGTACTATGCAGGCATGAGAAATGAGATGCAGAGGTGACCGGTTTCCATTACGCCCCAGCCATGGGTGAGACAGTTGGAGAGATGACCTGATCTTACCAGTATTACCTACCTCACAGGCTTACTGTGATGACCAAAGGCAATAACAGAGAGACAGTTCTTAGCAAACTGTAAAGCGCTATACAATTCTAGTTATTATTACTGAGAAAGGACACCATTCCTCACCTGGAAGAGCAGACAGAAGAAAGAAAATAGTAAAAAGAAAAAATAGTAACTTGAAACAAAAGAGATGATAAGCTGGAAGGGCGGGGGAGAGGAACCCATGAAAACAGTGGTTGTTTCTGTGGGCTTTGTTTTTTTGGAAGAGTAGGAAGAGGCTTGCAGAAACTCATCACTCCTCCTTGGAAATACTGGGAGGCATAAAAAAGCAAGCCAGACCACTGGACCTAGGAGCTTCTATCCCTGCTCAATCACCCATTACCACCCCACCCCACTGTTTTTCCTCATCCCCAATACTGTACAACCCGGGACAGTTATTCTAACAGATCTCTTCTTCCCGAGGTCTAAATGTGGCCTAAATAATAATAATAATAATAATAATAATAATGCACCGCACAGGGGGTACTGGCACCTTCTCGAGCAGGTCACCGAATCCAGGGAGTCTGGCTAAAGGCTTCTCCCCGGCGCGAATGCCTCAATGCTGGCTCCTGGGCTGCCCTCTCGCCTCCTCCAACAAAAACAGAGGCTCGGCGAGCCGCTGGCGTCTCTACCTGTCCAACCGCCCCGTCACGCCTGCGAACTACTCTGGGCAGGCGGCATTTACGAGGTCCGAGGGGAGCCGCCCACACAAAGGCGCCTTGTGCCTCTCTGCCCCGGGACCCGCAGCCTAGGAGCGCGGCACCGCACGCAGGCAGGGAAGGCGCCCGGGTCCCGCACAGCCCTTCCCCGCAAGTCCCGAGATCCGCACCCCCAGCCCTCACTGTCCACAGAACGGCCATCTCCCCTCCACGGCTTCACGACGGGGGCTCCCCTCGGCTTGCCACATCCGCACCCCCAAAAGCAGGCACAAGAGTTAGGGATGCACAAACCACTCGGAAGAAGTTTGTATTGTCACCGCGCTGCGCTCTCAACGCGTCTCGCCTGAAGAGCGGCTGAGCACCCCCACAGCCCAGCTCCCCGTCCGCCCCATCCCTGGACTGGACGCGCCGGCCCCCCCCCCCAGACCCGCTCACCTCTAGTCCAGTCCACCACTTGCTTGGGGCTCCATTTGGTCACGGGTTCCATGGTGCACGGCTTTGCTCCCAGCTGGGCGAGAGTCGGTGGTTCAAGTCTTACTACCCGTGCCCGCTGTCCTTCCCGAGAGGGCGCGCCCCGCGGCTGGTCCCCGTGCGCCGGAGCGCCCCGTCAAGGCTGCATGGCCGCGGTCAGCGGGTCATCCCAGAGCGGCTAAGCCAGGACAGCGCGGCCCCCTCCCGGGCACACGGGACAGTCGCGCGGCTCCTCCTCCAGCTGCCACCGTCCAGCTGCAGCTCCTCCTCCTCCCCGTCGCCGCCGGGAGCCCGGGCACAGCTGCAGCTCCTGGGCGACGGCAGCTGCGGGGACGCGGGACCGTGACCCCAGGGCCCCTGGCCTCGGCTCGGCACGGGACCCTTTGGGCCCAGCTGCTCCCCGCCTCTCGACTGCGCGGATGGTCCGGGCCACTTCCTCCGGCTCGTCCGCCGCGGGCTCAGCTCCCCCTCCAGCTCCTCTTCGCGGCGTGCTCTCCCGGGGTCTCCGCTCCGCGTGCGCCGGCGTCCCCGAGCCTTCCCGGCCGCAGGTCCCACCTCCTGCGCCTCCCTTTGGGGCTGGACTCCGGCTGGGAGGAGCGCGGGTGAGCGCGCTCGGATTACAAAGTTTCAGCTCTCCGCGCTGCTCTCCGAATAAAAGAGGGGCGGGGCCGAGGACCCAGTGAAACTCGTAGGAGGGGGTGGTTCCGCCCGAAAAGGCCGACTCGGGTTACTTTCTCTAAGCCCTTCGCGCACACGGTCTGAGTGTCCCGGGCCCTACCTTCCTTTTCAAGAGGCGGGTTGTAGATCATGCGTGCATCCTGGACAGCCCTTTGGCTCGGGTGAGCCCGGGTCCTATTGGTAGCAGAACAGTCAGTCTCAGTGTGAGCAACAATACACTAAAAAAAAAAAAAAAAAAAGGTAGGATCTGCACGTTCTGTTCATTTTCAGTGCTTTGCATCAGCATTGCTCGGCGATTAAGCCTTCCTCCTTTTAAATATCTCAGGGCAAAATTATTTTGCTTCATATTTTAGGTAACATTGTGACAATGTAACTCACTTTTTTTGTAAATGCCCTAAACACCAGCCCGATGTTATTTTGTTCTCCAAAGACAGCAAGCTTACCAGGAAACTGCTAGTCGCGTCACTCTTGGCTTCACCCATTCTAATATGCAGTGAAAAACTGGCCCTCCACGTATATATGTTCATCCTTTTACTCATTTTCAAACTAAGCCTTCCCTGTTGAATCTTCAAGGCCAGTGTGTAAGAGCAATTCTCTCTCATTTTAACTCTGGATATGGGCCAAGTTCTCTTGACTCTGGGATGGTTTGGGCCACAGAGTCCCACGAATCTTGCCTTTGAGATGGACCTTGGCAACAAAAGGCCCAAAGCATCTGAAGGTGCCCAACGGAGAATGTTGGCAGTTGGGCAAAGCCAGAGGAGTTGGGGAGGAAATAGCCTGATTTCTGGGGCAAGGGGAAATGGAGCCAGTCACTTCATTCTCAGCTTTATCGCACTCTTGTCTTACATGAAAACTTTGGCCCCCTGTGTATCTACTCCCATCCCCTTCTGTTTTCCTACTTAGGTCTTGGGTGGCAGTCAGGGGCAAGGAGGCTGTCGCAGCAAGCGCCCAGGGGTTGAAGACCAGCTCACACTCCATCCCTGCACTAATGGAAAGCAATCACTTTCTGACATGCCCTGGGAAAGGCTGTCCTCCTCTTACTGAGTAGGAGGTGCTTGGCAGGCTGGAGTTAGTATGGTAATGGTTACCCTGCAGGACTCAGCTCTCTTCTTTTAGTCATGCTACTGCAATGATATTTCAACTTGGTAGCTCAAGTGAATCACAATAAATTGGTAGCTTTTAACATTATTTATTGCTGTATTGTAATAGTCATATTTGCAAAGTGAGCTGATGCTCATTCGGATTAGTCATCAATCCTGAAGGGAAAGTTGCTAGCCAGCCAAAACAAAAAACAGCAAAACAACAAACATCAAGTACGTAATTGCAGAAACCGACGGCAGGAGGGTCCTTCCACATTTCATGGGACTCAATCTGGGGCCAAAATGAACCCTGAACAGAGGAAAAAATCCTAAATTTGAATACCTCTCCACCTTCAAAGCCTCCGCTGAACACCCGTCCCAGCCAGAGTGAGCTCTAACACCGACTCACAGATTCTTCCGGCACTAAACGAGTCTTACCTTCAATTAGGATTACTTATTCCCCTTGGAGACTTGAAGGCGGAGCCTACCTGATATTATGCGGAGCTTTCTCTCCCTTCCCTCTTCCTACCTCCTCGCTGGTAGCGCCTCACACCCAAGCCAAAGGTGTGGGAGTATTTATTCAGTCAATTAATACCTGTGAATGCCTCCTATGTGCCAGCCACTGCAGACACTAGATATTTGTTGAATTAGTGTGATAGGTACTATTTATACAAGTCTGGTGGGATGTTTATGCTGAGAAGATGGCTAGCAGCAGGCCTAAGCATCTGTTGTACACTCTTATGAGCTGAAGTAAGAAGAAAAAACACTTTAAAAAGTGAAACAACATGAGACCCACCTTCCATGCAACTTATCTCTAGGACTGAGCAAATACATCACAGATATGCAGTTATCAAATACTTTTTTTTTTGGAGCAAAAGTTACTGGTAGACTCGCAAACTTGGTAAAGGCAACGACAAACTTCCTGGTAGAGTAAATGACCTTCGAAAAAGATGGCATTTTAACCTTAATACTATCACGTGATAGCCATCTTTATGGCAGAGAGTAGGGAAAGGGACTCTGACATTTGTCATTGGGTTCACTAGAAAATATAACCACACCTTTTGTTACAGCAATCACTGTACATTGTCATTTTTAATTATGCTGAGGATGACCACACAATCTCCAGACCAAGATATTCCTGAATATCTAATGCTAAGGCATGGGAATAGCATGAATAAATTGGGCCATATGGTCCCTGTGATTATGAAGAAAAGTGAAGTGTTAACAATTTTGCCATAGAATTTTACTTGAAGTTTTTCACAACACCTTAAAATTCACTTGCATTAGTCATTCCTGGGGAGTTTAAAAGCTAAAATTCTGAGAGTCAAGCAAGATTTTGCAAAATTTCATCCCACTGAGTCAACACACTGTCTGTACTCAGTACATAAATACATCATAGCTAAAGAGGAAGGCCATGCTAAGATCTTTAACCAGAAGACCAATTAACTATCTAAATGAATTAGCGTTCTGTTTACACTTCAAGTCCTGAAGGCTAATTACTATTTAAATAAGGCCTTCTACTTTAATTACAGTTGTTAGCATGTGAAAGTTTTAGGGAGGCCTCCCTTCCTGTCTGAAAGGCAAACCTGAAGACATCCGAGTCACATAATAAAGGCACATAATAAAGGCAGAATCTTAGGTAATAGCTAATCTTAGGTAAATAGGAAATGAAAGTGTATATACAAAAAGATCGTTTGTAAATTTGCTAAGTTTTCTTCTCTGCTAGCTGTAATCTGTAGCTCTATTACACGGTACAGGTGTGCATGCACAGAACCCAACCACCGAGGTGCCGTCTTCTTCAGAAGCAGAATTACTCATTTGGACCTTGATGTCTACCACAACTCATGATCCACAGCAAGAAGCTGAAGAAATCCTCTTCTAAATGGAACTAAATTTGTAGAACTGATACTAGAACTCACATCTAGATTTCTCCTCCAGCTCCTTCATTTTCCTGACTTTGGGTCTCCTCGAATATAGAGGTCATTTATTCAACCAATGAAATAATTCATTCAGTACTTGTAAGGCATTTAACAAGGCCCAAGGAAGATTCAGAAACAAATGCCAGTATATGTGTATGTGTGTGTGTGTGTGTGTGTGTGTGTGTGTGTGTATATACACACACACAGAGTTATATAGAAATATATATACATATATAAAATATATATACAGTTATATATATAAATATATATACAGTTATATATATATTTATATATATAAAATGTAGTAGCCCAAACAGGGCTTGAACTCATGACCCTGAGATCAAGACCTAAGCTGAGATCTTAGGAGTAGGACACTTAACCGACTGAGTCACCCAGGTGCCCCTAATGCCAGTAATATTTACAGATCAAAGGCATTATGTGATTTTTCTGAGGGGTGGATTTTATCCATAGCCCTTATCAGAGAACAGTACCCTGATAGGCCCAGTAAGTTTTAACGGTCAATGTGATATTAACATTTTGAACCAGTCCATATTTTATTAATTTTTTAATTGGAGAACTAAGGATGGAACATTTTGGATTAGTGGTTATTAGTATAATTTATTTGACAAACACGGGAATAGCAAAATAAGGAAACTTTTAAGCAGATTATTAATCTGTAAAGACCCAATCTCCTTCCCCACTCCACAGCACTGTTTCATGGCTTTTTTCTGGAATGAAAGAAAAAAATAAATAAGGCAAGCTACTCCAAAAATTCAGCTTTATCTTACAATCTGAGGTCCTCTTAATTATCCTTTTCTTCCCATCACGTTGCCTTTCCTATTTTCAGAACATTCCAGACTATTTAATGTTTTCTTCACATATAATTGTCTTGTGTATGTCTCTTGAGTTATCTTTTATCTTGAGCAATCCCACACAATTCTGCAAAATGCTGCCTGTGAGGCTTCCTGCAGTTAGAGCGACGCATTCTTATCTACGACATTACCTCACTGCAAAACCAGCGGTTAACTAAATTATCCAGGCTGCTGCTGATGTTGTCTTCCACTCAATTCCATTTGGTCTGAATTCTTCACACCATGGTAATAGTTATCTTCCTAAATACCAGGTTCCCCATCAGAAAATTCAGGTAGTCGAGTCCTCAAACTTTTTTTACTGTGTTGTTTTTTGTTGTTGTTGTTGTTCTTAAGTCTCACAAGTGCTGCCCTACTTATTGGAATTCTTTTGATCATTCGGTTACATTAATTAAGTCATCCTGCAGTAGGAAAGCCGATAGTTGGCTTTCTTTTCCTGAGCCCCATCTGTAACTCTGAGATCAACATCAATTGGATAAATGTTCAAAAACCTCACCTATTTTAAATCAGACTTGGAGATGCTGATTAGACTTTTCTAACAAAAAAGAGAAACAGTGACACTGTTAAATCTATTTTCCAGGATTTATAGCTGTAGTTTTGAAGAGTTGTTATATGAAGAAATACCCACAGAAGAGTTGAGCTTCCTGACCCACAAGGGCTAATGCGGCTAACAAAGCAGTATGCTATACACAAAGAAGGAACCATCAATCCTGCATTTCCCCCGTGGATTTATGCTCCTTTTCATTCCAGCTATCAAGTTGCAGAGTGTCCAGAAAGAACAGAATGCCATTTGCCCCAGTTGTTCTTATAGTTTCGTTTTAACTTTGTAGGACTCATAATCTCCAAGACAGTACATACTCTACCAAGAGTTTCAGACTCAATGATTTTTGTTTTAGAGTCCAGAGTGCTAACCATTACACAATGAAACCTGATTTTTGTTTCAAATATAAACTCCATGTTGATAATGACAGATAAAAATTGGGGGTGTAAAAAAAAAGACTAATTTTTTAAAGTCTCCTAAACCTAAAAATAAAACTATAATTTAAATGGGCCAACTGAGTATTTAACATTAGAAATAAAACACAGGTCTGAGTTTCGTAAATGCAACCCAACATTCTAACCCAACATTTTACCAGATTCCTTAAGAGGTCAATAAGAACGTAAAAATAATTGTTTATTTAGTATTTTCTATTTTTCTAATGTGAGTTTTGTCTAACAAAAATACTCACAATGACATTTCAAATCAAATTGAAATACATATCCAAATGCTCCAGACTCTAATTAGCAACTTTAATGAACTTGGAGTTCAGTCTACAGGATGTTTGCTTTTATTACAGAGTCACAATTGTGTTCAGAGGAGGGCCATTTCTTCATGGTTTTGACCCACCAAAGGTATGTAAATTCTGCAGCCACCACTAAAGAACAGAACCAGATTTTCACTAACAGCACTTTTATTCCTCCTACTTGGATCCTTAGTCATTCGAGCCTGGAACAGGACCCTACTCCTTAATTTTCTACCACTAGCCCTTTGTATTTGGAAATACTATAATCATTTGGGATGGGGGAAAGGTGGGAAGAAAAAGAACACAGCAGAAAAGCAGGAAGTGCTTCAGTCTACTTCAAAATCAAAAAGAAAAGGATGAAAATTAATACCAATCAGTGTTTTTCTGTAGAGAGTCAAATGATTCCATAGGATTTTAAGAACACTCCCAGAGGTCTAATTGAACACGAAAACTCACACCTGTTGCCAAAAAGTCAGCAAAATGGTTCCTGAAACCCACTACCAGCTCACAAGTGATAGCAACAGTAACTATTTTAAAATATGCACTGCCTCCAGAAAAAAAAAAAAAAAAAAAAAGCCCAGATCAAATCTCTTTTTTCCATCTGAACTCCCCTGAAGTTTTGCTTTTAGTTACAGAGGAATGGAGTTAAATTCATTCTTTTTCCACTTTTTCCTCCTTCTCCTGAGCTTTCTCCCAGAGAAACAGCTGTGGGGTGGGGGTAGAAGAGATTCCAAGAACTGGAGGAACCCCTGTTTAGAGGTCGACAGAAAGCCCTTTGGTGGTTAAACTCCAGGTACTCGAGTCCCAGGAAATCCCCTGTTGCTGGGTAGAACCAAACAAAGGGGGGTACATGCATAATCCCACAGATGTAACCAGCAGGCCTCACTTCTGTCCTGCTCATTAGAATGACCCCAGCGGATGCTACACAGTGGCCAGCCAGGGCAAGCCAGGTACCAGAATAATTCTGATGCTGGCCTCACTGGCTGGGCCCCAGACCAACACCAAGAGGCTGGGCTGCAACACTGGCCTAAAAAGAATGTCCTTTCTCAGATCATTCACCTTTTGAAAGGAAACTCTTTGAGGTCCCAACTAACTTTATTATCTCAATCTCTTAATGAGTCTACAGCCAGCTGTATAACCTTAAGCAAACCAGCCTCTTTGGGACTATATATGGAGGATTTAGGTCTACAGGGACTTTAAGAATCCTTCTAACTTCAAATTTCTCTTTTTCAAATAACGAAGTATCAGTTGTTGGGGGCGAATGAGAGGAAGGCGGTTTTGCCTCAAGACCTGACCGATTCCTTCCTGTCTGCAGTGAGTCCACAGGGCTGTGTAAAATCAGTTGGCGACACTGCCTTTGAAAATAGGAAATAGAATAGTGATAAGGGGAGAAAAAGGAGGAGGCTCGGGCTTCTGTATATTATTTATAGATTTTAACCATAGAATGAACATAAGCAATTTGTCAAAATGAAGTTATACAGTTTGCCAAAAGCTGTCAATACTGTAATCATAGCAGATCATACTTGGGTTGTCAAGCTAAAGGTTTCGTTTCTGCCAGTATTAAAATAAAATAAGTAAAAATACTAAATGCACAGAAAATCACATTACTACGACTAGGCACCAGTGCCAACTCCGGCTCCTCCTTGATAGTCTGGCTGCCCAGGAAAGAAATGTTACCTGGTGTGAAGTAAGGTGCCCCAATTTCATTTAGGACCCAAATGGCTTTCGCATTTCCAGCCCCCTTCACTTTGGGCTCCCCCTATTCAGGAGATCTTAAGGGCACACACTGTTTAATTTCACTAGTTTGTTTAACAATTTAAATTTTATTTAATTCTGTGGCTTTTTCCTTTCTCCCCCTTCAGATGAAAACATATCCATAAAAAGATCTCTAATTAAATTACTATTTTATAAAGAGTGAAAACCTAAATTCAGCCATTTTGTTTTCCTAGAAAACAAAACAAAACCATGTACCAGAATGTTCTAATATGAGCGGTGCCCATATCCTTTCACCAAGTCATGATTCACTAAATCATTTCATCTCTCTGATCTCTCCGGAGTCAGAGGCCAGAGAGAATCAACCCATCTATAAAGTCTCTCTCAGCTCTATGGATTTATAGATTTATAGATATAGCTATAGATACATCATCATATTTTTAACCACCGCTGCACTCCCTACCATTGTTTAAAAATCCACATAAATACATCTGAGTTTTGCCCCCTCCTACCCAAAGGAATTCCCAGATACAAGTATGGCTTTAATCATCACTTGATTTTTTTTATTCCACATTCATTGTGTAAAATATTATGTCTTTCTGACAGAATGAGTTTCCATCTTCCTCAGCCCGTGTCTCTGTACAACAAGAAATGTCTGAGATATTCTGAGATATTTAAGACACTAAACTCTTCCACCAATGCAAAGAGAAAAAATGTCTCTCCTACTTCCCCTTTTCTTTTTAATATCTGACTCCATCACCAGCTTCTTCTATTTAGGGCAGGATCTAGGAATAGAAATGAAATCTTCACATAACTGACAAGATCTGAAGTCTGACTGATTATCTTTTATACAATTTTTTTTTTCCTATTTCTTCTGATAGCACTTGTCTCTGTGGTTACTTGTTGTAAAAAATGGGAACAATTCAAAGAATGGTGTTATCTTCAGTTACTAATTAATCCACTAAGAAACTTAAAAGCATTCCCTTCTGGGAAAAGGGGGTCTTATAAAGTTGACAAGAGTCCTTTATGCCCAAAAGTGTAGAGGCTAAATCATTGTCCACCTCCAGGAGAGCTGCCATACTCTTAAAGACTCCCTAAAGGCTTCCCATGGAAGACTGCCCAAAGGGGAAGTCTGGTCATGGAGAAAAGTTGAGCCTGATGAATTCCAAATTTGACATTTCAGTCCTTAAGAGGAACCATCATCAGACACGGGCCACAAAGGGGAGCCTCTCATCTGCTCCAACCAAATATTCAGATATTATAGACAAATGGCCCAAGATTTATTCTTTTGCCTTCATTTCTCTATATGCTGTTTACAGCCTCTAAGTAAGGATACACAATCTCTCACCAAGCTTCTGAACTAAAGGGTAGCCGACCACAATTTTAAATGTTCATCCCCTGGTACGGCATTTATGTACAGACAAGCCTAAGGCTTCCACACAGGAGCTTTGTTTCTATAGACAAAAGAAGCTCCATCAGAAGTAACTTACTTGAGAACCAGAGGGGCTTTTATTTGAACCCTGGGCCATGAAAGTCCAGTCTCCAGTCATTTAGATAATCCTGTTCCATACAAACGTGAAGTGATAATAAGTGACCTTAAATCCATCAGCTAACCCCATAGTTGAAAAAAGAAATATCAAATGTTTGCAATAATGAAACCCTAAACACCGTTGACACATAGTGGCAAAACAACCCAAAACAGTAAGAAAAGAATGAACCTCAAGCCAAATGATGCTTTGTCCAAAATTAATAATAAACAATAAAAAAAAGCTGTAAAATAAGGTATAATATACTAACATACTTTATACTGTATATAAAATAAAGCAAAATTAATTTTGAAATAGTGTCAAACTAATTCTGCAGGTTTTAAAATACATTTGCAAATTCTTTGACATCTCCCGTTCAAGAGGAAGAGGTTAATTCCCTTCCTCTTGAGTGAGTGACTTGCTTCCCATAGAACATGGCAGAAGTGAAGACAGTGACTTGGAGACTATGTCTTAAAGAACATGTGGCTTCTGCCTATCAGACTGTTGGATCAGTCCCTGTGGGAGAAGCCAGCTTCCATGCTGTGAGGAACCCTAGGAGGCCCTGCAGAGAGGTCCGTGTGGCCCAGAACTGGGGCTTCCTGCCACAACCAGCACTAACCTGCCAGCCGCAGAAGTCAGCTGCCTCGGAAGTAATCCTTCAATCCCAGTTGAGCCTTCAAATATCTGCAGCCTTGGTCAAGATCTTGATTGAGAGGCCCTAAGCAGAACCCCTAGCGAAGCCAACTCCGGATGACTGACTCATGGAAAGTAAGTGAGACATGAACATTCATTGCTTTATGCTGCTAAGTTCTTTTATTATTAACATATAATATATTGTTTGTTTCAGGGGTACAGGTCTGCGAATCATCAGTCTTACACATTTCACAGCACTCACCATAGCACATAACCTCCCCAAGTCCATCACCCAGCCATCCCATCCCTATCACCCCCCTCCACCTAGCAACCCTCAGTTTGTTTCCTGAGATTAAGAGTTTCTTATGGTTTGTCTCCCTCTCTGGTTTCATCTTGTTTCATTTTTTTCCTCCCTTCCCCTATGATCTCTGTCTTGTTTCTCAAATTCCTCATATCAGTGAGACCATATGATACTTGTCTTTCTCTGATTGACTTATTTTGTTTAGCATAAGAGCTAGTTCCACCCACGTCATTGCAAATGACAAGATTTCTTTTTCTTTTGATGGCTGCATAGTATTCCATTGCATATATGTACCTCATCTTCTTTATCCATTCATCTGTTGATGGACATCTGGGCTCTTCCCATAGTTTGGGAAGAGGAATATTGTGGACACTGCTGCTATAAACATTCGGGTGCACATGCCCCTTCGGATCACTACATTTGTATCTTTAGGGTAAATACCCAGTAGTGCAACTGCTGGGTCATAAGGTAGCTCTATTTTCAACTTTTTGAGGAACCTTCATGCTGTTTTCCAGAGTGGCTGCACCAGCTTGCATTCCCACCAACAGTGTAGGAGGGTTCCCCTATCTCTGCATCCTCGCCAGCATCTGTCATTTCCTAACTTATTAATTTCAGCCATTCTGACTGGTGTGAGGTGATATTTCATTGTGGTTTTGATTTGTATTTCCCTGATGCCAAATGATGTTGACCACTTTTTCATGTGTCATTGGCCATTTGGATATCTTCTTTACAGAAATGTCTCTTCATGTCTTCTGTCCAGTTCTTGTTTGGATTATTTGTTCTTTGGGTGTTGAGTTTGAGTATTTAAGTTCTCTATAGATTTTGGATACTAGCCCTTTACCAGATATGTCATTTGCGAATATCTTCTCCCATTCTGTCCATTGTCTTTTGGTTTTGTTGACTGTTTCCTTTGCTGTGCAAAAGCTTTTGATCTTGATGAAGTCCCAACAGTTCATTTTTGCTCCTGCTTCCCTTGCCTTTGGCAATATTTCTAGGAAGAAATTGTTGTGACTGAGGTCAAAGAGGTTGCTGCCTGTGTTCTTCTCAAGGATTTTGATGGATTCCTGCCTCATATTTATGCTGTTAAGTTTTGTGGAAAGTTATGCAATAATAGATAACTAATATAGAATATCCGAACCATTTCTACCATAAGATTTCAATCACATAGATAAACGGTATGTTACTATCTCAAATTATTGATGTCTCCACTGTTGGTCCCATCCCTTTAGAATGTATACTGCGTGAAAGCAAAACACTTCCCTTTTTTTGTTTAGTGCTGTGCACTTGCAGTGAAAAACAATGCATGACACTAAGTAGGTGCACAATAAATATTTCTTGAGTGTATAAATCATGTGAGGAATTCTTCATAATCTCTATCAGATGAAGAGTGGAGGATTAAAAAAAACAAGTATTTCATCAGTAGTAAGCTAAACTTCAGCAAAGTGGTTAAATGATAATAATATTTATAGTAAAGATGGGATCACTTTTCTAATGTTAAGATAATTTTATTACATAGGGTATCTGTGAAACTATTTGTTGACAAAAGGAAAAGACTGAACTGGAGATAAAATTCTATAATCTCTCCACATAGTGCTAACCAATGAACAATATGAGAAGAAAGAGTTCTATAGAAAAACAAGCAAAAGAAAAAAAAGAAAGTAAGAAAGAAAGAAAAACCAAAAATCAAAACAATAACCAAACACACGTACACACACACACACATACCCCACCCCTGAATCGAGTGTGGGAGAATGGATATGATGAACTCTATTGATAACTTGAAAATGCTGAGAGACAGTAACATGAGTACAATGTGGTCAGTCTTCTAAGAGCCAAAATAAACAATACAGTGTTCATTTTCAACATTTGCTAAGCTGTTGCTTTCCTGTGTATACTACGGAGCCAGATAGGACTGTTGGTTTTGTTTTCAGCAGCTTTCCTATTTGTATCTAAAAACCCATCTACTCAAGTAATTATTTTTCCCCTGTGTCCCACTAAATCCTTCTCTACTAAGTTGATTATTCATTCAAGTTATACAATTCCTCTGTGCTCTTCCCTGGTAGTCATTGTGTCATTTTCCTTCCTTTGTACTCACTGGACATAAGAGAAATGGTAACTATCCTGCATTTTAACCATTCAGATCTAAGACAACTTTAAAAAGTCTATAAGTATCTTGTTATCAGTTCAATAAGGAGCTGAGTATCTACCATCAGCTCCTACTGTTCTAGGCTTATAAATAAAATAATATTTTTAAAAATTAGATAATGTTTTCTAAAACATAGTATAATCCACACCCAAAAAAACGTTACAGCAGTAGACAATATCACCACACCAGTCTTGTGTTAGGCAACTGGAGGAATAATAGGATAATTCAACCTCCTGGCTGAGTTGTGTCATGGAGATGGAAGCTATACTAGGTCAGTGAAACCAGAAATAGGTAAACATTTCAGAAGGAGAAAAGTTCCTGTATGGGTTGTGTGAGCTACAAGAAAAGTTCTTGTATGGTTGTGTGGCTTACATCTGTCCTGAAGCAAACAACTCTAGAAAATAAACAGAGAAAAAGAATGAACAGAAAAAAGTGATAATGCATAAATAAACCAGACATAAAACCTGACTTAATAATGGAGTTCTGCCTTCCATAGAAAAATAACAATTGATTCTTTATGAGTCATTGCTGCTTTGGGAAAGAATCAGAATTGCTGAAAGATCATCAAAGCAATCAGAAGAGAAAAGAACCAAGCTAGAAGCATCAGGCTTCCTGATTTCAAACCACACTACAAAGCTATAGCGATCAAAACAGTATATATGATATTGGCATTAAAACAAATACATCGATCAATGGAACAGAATAAAGAGCCAGAAATAAACCAGTGCATATAGCTCACTTATGACAAAGGAGCCAACAATACATGGTGAGGAAAGGACAGCCTCTTCCATAAATGATGTCAGGAAAACTGCGCAGCCCACGTGCAAAAAAACGAAGCTGGGCCACTACCTTATACCATACACAAAAATTAATTCAAAATGGATTAAAGACTTGGATATAAGACCTGAAATGGTAGAACTCCTAGAAGAAAACATAGGCGGTAAGCTCCTTGGTAGTGGTCTTAACAATGATACTTAGGATCTGACTTAAAAAGCAAAGGCCACAAAACATAATGAGTAAGTGGAACTACATCAAACTGAAACACTTCTGCAAAGCAAAGGAAACCATCAGCAAATTGAGAACAGCCCACTGAATGGGAAAAAAAGAAACATTGCAAATCACGTATCTGATAAGGGGTTAATATCCAAAATACATAAAGAACTCATACAACTCAATAGCAAAAAACAATCTGATTTAAAAATGGGCAGAAGAACTAAATAGACATTTTTGCAAAGAAAACAGACAGATGGCCAATAGGTACATGAAAAGATGCTCAACATCCCTAGTCATCAGAGAAATGCAAATCAAAACCACAATGAAATATCTTCTCACACCTGTTAAAATGGCTATTATCAAAAAGACAACAAATAATAAGATTTGAAAAGGATATAGAGAAAAAGAAACCCTTGTGCACTGTTGTTAGGAATGTAAATTGATGCAGCCACAATGGGAAACAGGATGGAGGTTCCTCAAAAATTTAAAAATAGAACTACCATATGATCCAGCAATTCCACTTCTCAACATTTATCCAAAAAAATTTAAACACTAACTCAAAAAGATATATGCATCGTCATGGTCATTGCAGCATTATTTGTAATAGCCAAGATATGGAAACACAACCTAAGTGTCCATCAGTGGGTGAATAGATAAAGAAAATCACACACACACACACACACACACACACACACACAGAAATATTATTCAGCCATTAAAAAGAATGAAATCTTAGGGCACCTGGGTGGTTCAGTCAGTTAAACATCTGCCTTCAGCTCAGGCTGTGATCTCAGGGTCCTGGGATCAGCCTGCATCTGTCTCCCTACTCAGCAGAGAGTCTGCTTCTCTCTCCCCCTCTACCTGTCCAACCTCCTCCCCACACATGTGCTCACTCTCCCTCTCTCAAATAAATAAAATCTTAAAAAAAAAAAAAAAAATGACATCTTAGGGTGCCTGGGTGGCTCAGTCAGTCAAGCAACTATCTCTTGGTTTCAGCTCAGGTCACGATCTCAGGGTTGTGGGATTGAGCCTGGTGTTAGGCTCTGTGGGCAGCGGTTCATCTGATTGGGATCCTCCCTCTCCTCTCCCTCTGCCCCTCCCCCTCTTTCTCACAAATAAATAAATCTTTTTTTAAAAAGAATGAAATCTTGCCATTTGCAGGAACATGAATGGACCCTGAGGGTATTACGCTAAGCTAAGTAAGTCAAACAGAGAAAGACAAATACTATGTGATCTCACTTATATGTGGAATTAAAAAAAACAATAACAAGCTCACTGATACAAAGAACAGACCAGTGATTGCCAGTAGGGGGGAGGGGTGAGCAAAATGGAAGAAAGGGGGTCAGAAGATACACAAAAAGTATGAATTTCCAGTTATAAAAAAGTAAGGATTAGGGATAGAACCTTCAGCAGGGTGGCTAGAGCTAAGAATACTATGTTACATACTTGAAAGTTGCTGAGAGTAAGTTTTAAAAGTGCTCATCACAAGAAAAAGTTTTCTAATTATGTACGGTGACAGGTGTTCACTAGACATTGTGGTGATCACTTTGCAATATATACAAATATTGAATCATTATTTTGTAGACCTGAAGCTAACTCTATCTCCATTAAAAAAAAAAAAAAAATGAAAGAAATGTTTGGAAGAGGAAACTTCAGGGAGGAAACTGAGGGGTGTATTTCTAGCCAGACTGGGTTACTGTGATGCCCCAGTCAGGCACCAACCACATTTTTCCTTTGATCGATTATTTTGGAAATTTAAATACAGAAAAACATCATGAGCCCAATACAAATAGCTCTCAAATAATCATAATATTGGGGGAGAAGGAAGAAAATCATGGTAAAAATAAAACAAGATGACAAAATGCAGTATCATAAGTGCTCTGAACTTTGCCTCCTGATCTCCCTTCCCCGCTCCATGAGTGCCACCATTCTCCACTCTCCCAGGATCCACATCCCCAAGGGCATTGCCCACATGCGCATGCACCAGACCCTGTGCTGGCTTGGGCATACAGCCGCCAACCAAACAGATAAAGACCCCCATCTTCTTGGAGTTTGCCCTTTAATGTGGAGGATTCAAACAATAAATAAAATACACAAGGGAAAATATACATATATATGACAATTCGATGTTAATATCTTTTCACGAAATTTTTTAATGATGGGGAAAGTCTTTGACATTGATATTTACCCTTTCCTCAGATTTATCCTTCCCAAGGAGCCAGGGAGGTGAACGATGTCCCAGCTCTTTTCAGTCATGGGTTAAGGTCTGCTTCCAGGGCAGTGCTAATTTCTTGGCACAGAGCAGGCTCCCTGGACCAGAGAAAACCTTCAGGCAAAGGGATGCAGATGCCGCTAGTAGGTCACAGGTCCAGCTTACTCTGAAATGGTAAGGCTGAAAGAAAAGGGTGGAGCAGAGTTTGCTACAGTTTATAATTATATATGCTACATTATAGGACACACTCCTAACAGGCACACTACCAACTGGATCCCTACGGCTCTCCTCTGCCTATGGACCTCCCTACAGAGGAAGGTGTCCATGGAGCTAAGAGGACATGGCCATTTGGAACCCATGGAACCCCTTCTAGACCATGCTCCATGGTATCCCAGAATTCCTGCCTCATAAGAGTAGAACCGTGTCCCCTAACTAAAAAAACATTGTAGTCCTAACCCTCAGTACCTCAGAATGGGACCTTATTTAGAAACTAGGTCTTTACATAGATACCCAGTTAAAATGATGTCATTAGAGTTGGCTCTATTCTGCTATGACTAGTATCCTTATAAAAAGGAAAATCTGGACACAAGGCAGGTGGAAAGAAGATGATGTAAAGAGATACAAGGAGGAGATAGACAGCTATAAGCCAAAAGGAGAGGCCTCAGTTTCCTCAGAAGGAACGACCCCATTGACATCCTGAGTTGGACTTCTAGCTGCTAGAACTATGAGACAATAAATGTGTGTTGTTTAAGCCGCACAGTTGTGGTATTTGTTACGGTAGCCCTTAGTTTGAGAAATGAGTACTCTGCCCACATAGCCCCAAACCTTGGTCAGCGTCTGTGCAGGGCTCTCTCTCAAGTCCATCTACCCATGTCTTTATGGGCCACCAGAGTGCCCTCCCTGGTTTTAAGGTGTAGCCATTTGTAGGGAGGTGTAGATGAAGCTTGCATGCACACATGTTTGCATGAAATCTCTCCAAGTATGGGATGGGACTAGGAGTGGGAGAGGAGTGAGCTCAGTCGGAAGATAGGGCAAACCTTCCATGACCCCTTTGTACCAGGGTGGAACTCTGGGGAGTCAAGGACTTCTACATCCAAACCTGGTCTCCCAGGTTGTTAGAATGATATTTCAGTGTTGGAGAGGTATTTAACTTTTTATAATAAAACAGCAACCAGAAACCACTCTAAACAAGTGTGAAGGGCAGTCAATTTTTATAAGACAAAAACTTTGAAACTATCCAAGAAAAAGAACTTCACCAGTGGTCCCAGAAGCCCCTTCTTTGTGCCCTACCCTAATCATGCCCACCCCCCAAAGCAAGCACTATCTTGACTTATAGAATAATGATTTCCTCTGTTGGTTTTATCACCCAAGCATTCATCACTTGATACTCTTATGTTTTGAACCTGATAAATCTTTTAATCTCCAATCTAGTTTTCTCTTCTTTCTATTCCTTTTCTTTACAATGTATCTGTTCAACTTTCCAGCTTATTAGACATGGAGTTTCCCACAGTCTCAATGTTGGTGGTTGCATTTTCGTGGTACACTTTAATACATTTCTCTGTCCTCTGCATTTCCTACACATGGGCAGCTGGATGCAGAAACTTCATTAAACTCAGATTCAAGTGTGACATTTTTGGAAAGTCTAGTAAGTGTTCTTATGCTTTTTTTCATCAGGGAGACTATCCAGTTTTCATTCTTTTTTATGTTAGCAGCTACTGAAGCTCAATGCCTAGATCTGTTCAATAATTGGAATTACAAAATAGTGGCAGTTTACTTTTTATTCATTATTTTTTACTTATTAAATGAAATTATCTGTAAGATGATTCTTCTACTCATTGATTTTATAGTTACCTATGGTATATTTCGTATGGGTAAGGCAGGATAGATCCATGATTTTTTTCTCCTTAAGCAGTTTTCAAGATAAAGTTGCTGTTTTGTTTAGTTTTGGTCAACTTTAGAAGATGACTGATTTATTTCTTTTAATCATATCCAATTTCAAAACCATAGACTTTAATCTATTTGATAGGTTTCAATCCATTTCAGTTCTTATCCTCATTGAAACCCAAATTTTTCTACCTTTGATCAGAGAAATTTTTAAATGGGCTCAGTGAGTCTTTTTGACATCATGTCCATGTCATTTAATCCTCAAAGCAATTCTATGATGTAGATAGTATTTATTATCCCTATTTTACAAGTGTATTTAGTGCTGTTAAATAATTTGCCCAAGGCCACTAGGTAAATGATGGAGTTGGAATTCATATCTAGGCAATCTGTTTACAGAGTTTGACCTCTTAATCACCATAATAGCTCTCCATTAACAAAAGTATGTCTATCTTTATGTTTACAGTTCTTAACCATGTCCGATAATATTCTATTATACACTTCTCTGGAGTTTTTAAAATATATACTTTTCTATAATTAATTTTTAGGTAAACTTATTACAGACTATAGTGCAGTCAGACAATGAGCATAGAATCACCACTGGCCATTGTCACTGTTAGATGAGGTTTTATTGATGGTCATGGCTTGGTGCCGCGTAAACACAGAAGCAAAGCAGTATGGTGGGCTCAGCATTATACTGTAGGTTACAGTTCAACAAAACCAATCCCCAGAGATTCCTCTAGCACTATTACATTTCAGCCATTTCTTTTGAAAGAGTTTAAATTCTAAATTGGATTCAAAGTATAATTCTGTTCTCAACCTGGATTGTGATCTGTAACTTAAGAGCAACAGGCAAAGTCAGAAATTATAACAACATACAGATTAAAGGGGGTCTGTTATGGGTTCCCTTGTATCACCCCAGAAGATACACTGACATTCTAATCGCTCTCCCCTCCTGCTACCTGTGAATGTGACGTTATTTGGGAATAGGGTCTCTACAGCTAAAATCAAGTTACCATGAGGTCATGGTTGGGTCCTAATTCAATATGACTAGTGTCCTTGTAAGACAAAAAGAGACACAGAGGCAGAGACGCACATGGGGAAGAAGACCATGTGACAACAAAGGCAGAGATTGGAGTGATGGATGTGTCCGGAAGTGAAGAACGACAAGGACTGCCGGCAAACATCAGAATTTAGAAGAGGCCAAGAAGGATTCTCCCCTACAGGTTTCAGAGACAGCACAGCCCTGCAGACACTTTGATTTCAGACTTCCAGGCTAGGTCAATACATTTCTGTGTGTTAAGCCACCTAGTGCTTGGAACTTTGTGATGGCAGCCCTAGGAAACTAGCACAAGATCTTTCAAGGGTCATTTACCCTATGAGGAAATCAAAAGCTAGTGAAATAAAAAGATCGGCCAAAGATACCGCAGAGCAACCAAGACCAGAAGGCAGATCTTTTGACTTTTTCTAGTCCTCCAAGAATATACTGCTTCTCAATTCAAGCATGAGAATTCATTCATTCACTCACTCCACAAATATTTATTAAACATGTACCAAGTGGCAGTCATTAATATAGACAAGAATATACACTGGTCCAGAAAAAGTTTTTTCCTCATGGGTACTTAAACCCTACTAGGGAAAATGGATAATAACTACTAATCATAGCAGTACTAATGATAATAAAACAATTTCACAAGAATACATGGAAAACGTAATAATTTAATATTCTGGTCAAGGGGAACAAAACAATAAAGAATGAAAACAGAAAGTTACAATAATAAAATATTTTCACCAAAATGAAGCAAAGTCCAATAGTCTTCCACTTGTTTTACTAATAAATCAAAAGTTAGATGCACTGCTATAAACTTTAAATACTAGACTACGCCCCCACCACCAGAGGCCATTTGGCAAAGTCTGGAGACATCTGTGATTGTCATGACTAAGGGGATGCTACAGGCACCTAGGAGGCTGGGCCAGACATGTGACTCAACACCCTACAATTCACAGGACAGCCCTGAGCACAGAGCTATCCACTCAAAATCCCAACAGCGTCCAGGCTGAGAAACTGAGCTAGACTAGAATAGAGGTTATTTTCTTGGCTATGCCCCTTAAATTTATCACCGATTCTTTATTAGAAAGGACCTGAGGGCTGATATCTGAACCCACTGTAAGTCCATTACAATTTATTTACAATAGACCTACAGAAAAAAAAATGTGTATATTTCCCATTTCATACTCAATAGATCCTTCTGTCTTCCTAACAGATAATTTTGTAGCCATCATTTTGTACCAATATCTGGTCTAGGTGAATTTGTGACAATTGCTCTCAAGATTCTGGCAAACTCTAATAAACAGCACCCCTTATAGAATGCTGTCTCACCCAGCCCCGTCTCTGCTAGAGTACACTATGTATCTAATAGGCATTAGAGAATGATATTTCTATGTCTTCCATTGTTCATCAAGCTAAGTAATTTACTTCTCATATCAACCTGTATATTATTGATAAAGGAGTCTTTAGATTTATCAGGCACCAAGAATTAGCGGTTGAAGCTCAGACAAACACTTGTGAAGTGACCATCAAGGATCAGACCCCAATGGGATGGGATGAAAAACATGCAGGAAATAATCATATGGGTATTAAGTCAAGTAGGAAGTGAGTAATGCATTTTGTACAGGAACACACGGAAGCAAAACCAGAGGAGACGGAACTTATAAATTCATGCTAGCTGAACAGAATCACCAAGAAATTAAAAGGTTACTAAAAATAGATGATTCCAAATCCAATATAGAAATGACAGGGCAGGATGAAGTACATTCAAGAATAAAAAGAGCAAGACACCGACTCAGACTGGCTAGTCTGGAGCCAGGGATTCCGGCCTGGGATAAAAGAACCATGGACTTAGGCACCAGGCCCCGGTTAAGGTTGCCAAGCAGAGGGGATACCTGGGTGGCTCAGTGGGTTAATCCTCTGCCTTCGGCTCAGGTCATGATCTCGAGGTCCTGGGATCGAGCCCCACATCGGGCGCTCTGCTCGGCGGAGAGCCTTCTTCCCCCAACTCTCTCCCTGTCTGCCTCTCTGCCTACTTGTGATCTCTGTATGTCAAATAAATAAATAAAATCTTAAAAAAAAAAAAAAAAGGTTGCCAAGCACAGGTGTGAGGCATAGAAATGCGATCATGGAAGAAGTCCAGCACAAATGATTTTGAGCAAAAAGATAAGAAGATGCAGTCAAAAATGATCAAATAACTTAGACTTTTTAAGGACCCCTAATGAGCAGATCATGATCGTAATTGCATTACCATATTCATCAAATGAAGCTTCAGAATCAGGAAAATTAAAGAAAGATTGACTTTCAAAATAAGCTTTTGATTTATAAAGTGATGATAATTACAAGTAGTAAGAATAATAAGTAAAACATATCCTTCTTCAGGAACAAGACATTGTTTTATTTCCTCATTTAGCCCTCATACTAATCTTACAAGGTAGGAACTATCAATAACTCCAGTTTACAGGTTAAAAAAAATGGGTATTAAACAGGTCCAGAAATTAGGCCAAGGTTCTGAAGGTAAAAAGCAGCAGACAAAGGTTCTAACCTACATCTTTCTGACTCTACAGTTTGGTTGTTTTCTCCTTTTGTCATTAACTACATTTTTTTTTTTTTTTTTTTTTTTTTAGATTTTATTTATTTGACAGAGAGAGATCACAAGCAGGCAGAGATGCAGGCGGCAGGGGCGGGGTGGGGGGAGCAGGCTCCCCGCTGAGCAGAGAGCCCAATGCGGGACTCCATCCCAGGACCCTGAGATCATAACCTGAGCCGAAGGCAGAGACTTAACCCACTGAGCCACCCAGGCTTCCCCATTAACTACATATTTTGAGAAACTAATACATACTATAAAAAAGAACTCATGAGCTATAAATGGGTGAAAGCTGTTTTTTCCCCAGTTCTCACTTCAAAGAGAACCACTAGTACTGTTTTTTTATATATTCTTCTAGAAAGTCCATACGTCAACCCTTGCTCACTCTTTTTATTTCTAATAGAAATGGCAGCACCAAGCACACAATATTCTGTACCTCATAAAGCTATTTTTCTTTAACACTACACTATATTGCTTATTTCCAAATGTTAAGCTCTTCTGATGATAAGTAGCTGAATGAATTTACCTTCCTCTCCCTGCAAAAAAAAAAAAAAATCACATGTAAAGAACATTGTCAAGAAAAGGTAGTCTACAAGATAACCAACATTTTGGAATAGGTTGAGTATGGCCATGATTGTTAACAATGATCTCTTTGGTTCCTTTAAGCCTTATCATGATGATTCAATGTAGTAGTTATCAAAGTGCGGTTGGGGGACCCATTATGGTCCCTAAGACTTTCTCAGGCATGCTACAAGGTAAAAATTATGTTCATAATAAAACTGAGATGTTATCTGTCTTTTTCACATTGGAGTTTTCCAGAGACTGTGTGATGTGTGATACTGTAACACTTTGAATGCAGAAGTAGGTACGAGGACTCTGCTATCTTCTATTAATTCAGATATTGAAGACATTTGCAAAAACGTAAAACAATACCATTGTTCTCATCCATTATTTTTGTTTGGTGTAGTTGTTTTTATTCAAAAACATTATTTCAGTTAACATTATTGCTACTTTTAATGAATTATAAGTAAATATTTTACAAGCTTCTTTTTTTTAAGATTTTATTTTTATTTATTCATTTGAGAGAGCACAACAGATAGTGACAGAGATAGTGAGAGATAGCACAAGCAGAGAGGAGAGGGAGGAGCAGGCTCCCACGGAGCAGAGCCCAAAGTGGGGCTTGATCTCAGGGCCCCAGGATCATGACCTGAGCCAAAGGCAGACACTTAACCAACTGAGCCAACCAGGTGCCCCATTTCACAAGTTTCTTAGTTTTAATTTCTATTTGGGGTAAATGCTGGTAGATATATCAAACAGAAACCCACATAAGAATTTTCGGGGGCTTTTGATACTTTTTAAGAGTATAAAGAGACCCTAACATTAACAGCCTGTCTCTAATTTAGAGACCTGCTTCGGATCTTATAAATAACATACAAACCTGACTCTACTTACAGAAAAATGATCTGAAGACGGAAGTTATAAGGCAAGAGTAAAAAGCAAGAGGGAAGTCATAAGAGCAGAAACAGTCCCCTAACTGCTAAGAGTGGACCAAGAATATATTTTTATCTAAAAATAGATATTTTTTAAGGCACTTAAAAACTAAATGAACTTTGTTTTCTTATTTTAAAATTAGAAAGGAATAGGATTAGCAAGGAAGCAGTTCAGTATTTAACAATCTCTGGTAAAATATTTTATAGGTGACACAGAGGTAAAACCACAGAACTCAGCTATCCCGAGGAGAGAAAGCCTCCAAAGGTTTCTCAGAGAAGCAACATTTGATGCCATATGTCAGCACAGCGGAAGGATTTTTACAGTCTCTTCAAATTCATTATAAACAGAATTTGATAATATGATAAGAATGAAAACTGTAGGAAATGATTTCCAAAAAGAAGATGGATTTTTTTTTTTTTTTTTGCAGGTTTTCAAAACTGCAGCTATGAATTCTTGCTGAGATGAAGGACACCCTCAAAGGGTCGGGCTGGTGAACGAATTTGTGCACTGGTATTCAACTAACTGCACGAAGACAAGAGATGAACTGAAGCCAGCACCACAAAACAGGGAAGACACGAGTTTGTCTTCTCGGGCTCCCATCTTCCCTTCTCTTCCTCCACCTTCACCACATTCCTCCCCCACTTTTCCTTTCTACCCAGAGTTTTTACCCAGAGTTCACCTCACCGCTCTCTCAGTGCTCTTGGCTTTCTTGACATGAATCGGGGCTCTGGCTTGACCACCAGGGGCTTGTGGGTCATCTCCTGTCTGAGCCTCAATCTACCCTGTTAAAAACGAGTATAATTAAAATGTGGTAAGAGGAGAAAGACAACTATCATATGATCTCCCTGATATGAGGAAGTAGAGATGCAACGTGGGGGGGTTGGGGGGTAGGAAAAGAATAAATGAAATAAGATGGGATCGGGAGGGAGACAAACCATAAGAGACTCTGAATCTCACAAAACAAACTGAGGGTTGTGGCGGGGGGGGGGGGGGGGGGGGGGGGGGGGGGGGGGGGGGGGGGGGGGGGGGGGGGCGGGGGGGGGGGGGGTAGGGAGAGGGGGTGGGGTTATGGACATTGGGGAAGATATGTGCTATGGTGAGTGCTGTGAAGTGTGTAAACCTGGCGATTCACAGATCTGTACCCCTGGGGCTAATAATACATTATATGTTTATAAAAAATTTTAAAAATTATTTTTTAAAAATGTGGTAGGAGAGTAAAACTTAAGTGTTCTCACCAAGGGAAAAAAGGATCCATATATGAAGCGGTGGTTGTGTGAATTCACTAGATCCTTTCACAAAGTACACATACATCAAACTACCATGATGTGCACTTTAGCTATCTTACAGTCTTAGATGTCAATTATACCCCAGTAAAGCTGAGATTTTTAAAAAATTATTTATTTAAAAATGGGGATGATGATAATGCCTACCACACAGGGTTATTAGGTATAACCCTCTTCATAAACCATACAGCTCTGAACAAAATGGGCATATTATTATTATTAACCCCCTAAAAGCATTCCCCAGACTAGATGGGGATGTTAGAAACGGCCATGATACCCTGCGTGTCCTGAAAGTGAGCCACATTAGAAGTCCATAACTTTGGGTCAGCAGGTGGATTAATATGGTGCTGGTGACAGACCTCCTCTCCCTTCTTCCTCTTGCCTCTCCTTCAACACACCTGATCACAACTCAGGATTAAGGGAAACCAACCCTTAACATCAGTGGATCCTCTTATTCTTACATGACTGTCTCTGAAGTTTGGCCTCCCTTCCCTTTTACAACATTGGATTGTTTCTTACCCAACCTCCATTGGGATGTACAGCCCTCCAACCTCATGCTTGTCACCTTGGTCTTCAGGGCCAGAGCATGTGGGGGAGGATGGAGGAGACAGGGTGTGGGTCCAAACACATAAGCAAGATTTTGGCTTGAGGATATAGGCGAATGCCATAGAAGGCAAAGGAATCCCAAATACTTGGTGAGTAAATGCAGTTAGATTTGGTAATGATGATGACAGAAAGAAATGACAGGCTTTACAGGGAACATTCCGGACTGATTACAAGTACACTGAAGCGAGAAATCAAAAGCCTGTCTTTCTGTAAAAATGCAATAATAATTAAAGCAGTTTATGTAAAATGCTAAATATTTAGGCTTAATTACGATGCACCTCTGTGACAATTGTTTACATGCTGGCTGTGTGTGCTCACCTTTATTGTTTTCTCTGACAATACCGCACACATCTGCTCCGGTGTTCAGGAGTTACCATGAGATATGGTCATCAATTCCCTGTCCAGAACGAGACCCACAAAGGCCATAAAACACCAGCTGAGCCTGCAGAGCGGACCCAGACGCAGCCCCTTTTAACTTGTGTGTGTGTGTGTCTGTGTGTGTGTGTGTGTGTGTGTGTGCGTGTGCATGTGTGTGTGTGTGTTTACCCTCTCTGTGAATTCCATCTCTCCCTTAATTGACCTGCTTTGTTTTAAAGAAGAGCAAAGGTTGGTGAGTCTTGAAAACTTGCTCACAGCAACTAGGTCTAAAGTCACGATTTAAAAGAGTTATTTTAATGGCAGCAGCAAACTAAAACATTCAAACAAAAAGCTCCTTGTGTGATTTTTAGCTAAAAAGAAATCCAGAGAGGCTGTCCCGATACTACATCTCTTATTTTTTCCCAGTCTTTCATGTTATTGAAATAAATGACTAATTGGCACAAGTTAAACTTTCTTTCTTTTGGGGGGGTACATGCTGACAATGACCGTATTACTTTTTGTAAATGATCTTCCAGGGGGAAAAAAAAAAGCAGTGAGGAGAAAGATTTTCCCCCTAATAATTTATGTGACAAGTTAAGAGCCAGGGGGAAATACAAAAAAATAAATAAAATCCAGTCCTGATTTCAAAGGCATTACAACATAGGACAAGGGTTAGGCGGCCGAGGGCACTGCAATGTGACGTAAAGAGACGTGCGCTCTTTGCCTACGTAACAACGCACTAGGAGAAGCGGAAGAACAAAAAGTTTTGGGTTTTATATTTTCATTAAGGTTTTAGGTTAAAAAACAGAAGAGGAAGGCAAGGCATGCTTATATTACACTATGTTATCAAAATTTACTGAACAGAGTTAATAATAATCAATGATCTTTTTTTAAAGATTTTATTTATTTGACAGAGACACAAGCAGGGGGAGGGGCAGAGGGAGAAGCAGGCTTCCCGCAGAGCAGGGAGGCCCATGTGGGGCTCAGTTCCAGGACCCTGGGATTATGACCTGAACAGAAGGCAGAAGCTTAATGACATTTAGATGACAGCAATAAATCAGCACAGTACACATGAATTAAAGAATGTTCTTTTGGAAATAATTAGAAAAGTAGATACTGTGAGTTAGGAATAGGAAAAACGAGGTGAAGCAGCGGCTGGGGTTTTTGTAATAAAGCTTTGTACAGATCATGAAAGTAATGTGACAGCATTTGGGAACACAGACCAGTACAGCAGCTGCGCGCCATGGAGATGCAGACACACTCACAAGTGGTTATTACGGACAGAGCTGAGACTATGCAATGTTGTGTGCTGGTAGCAGTGAGGTGGGGGTTTGGGAAACTGAGATGTGCTTGATTCTATCAAACATGTTTTTTAACTTTTTTTCTTTTTAAAGATCTTATCTATTTATTTTTCAGAGAGAGAGAGAGCACAAGCAGGGCAGGCAGAGGGAGAAGCTGGCTCTCTGCTGAGCAGAGAGCCTAGACTCAATCCCAGGACTCTGGGATCATGACCTGAACCAAAGGCAGATGCTTAACGACTTAGTCACCCAGGCGTTCCTCCATCAAACGTCTTAAGTGAAGGTTTCTCTGAACTTTCCCATGGTGAGCATCAAGGCCTGCACCTGGTAGGGCCATCCTGGAACCTAAGGGACCAGTGTCAACAGGTCTGGGTGATGAGCCAGAAAGGCACTGAGCACGTGGATGAAGGAACAGAGAGGGGAAAACAAACCACTCTTGGGACCTCTTTTCTTACAAAGTAAAATGAATTTATTTAAGCTAGAAGAGGAGGAAAGATAGTTTGGCTAATCTGTGATTCCTACCGCATTTGCCTAATGTGGTACAATCACCTTGGTGTATTCTTCCAGACAGATCTCTTCCCTAATAGGGGAAAAGTTCCTTATGATCTGGAAGCCAGGGGCCACATCTTATGCATCTACAGAGATGATGGCCATATTACCTGGTGCAAAGTGTTACACGATTAAAAAAAAATTTTTTTTTGCTAGATGAATTTTATTTTTAGTAAGTCGTTTTGAGTGCTTGTCTTCAAAAATCTTCTGTGCTATCACTATCCCATTTCACAGATAGGGAAACTGAGGCCCAAAGAAGCTGAGTAACTAATGCAAGACCCCATAGTAAGAGTTGAGCCAGAATTCACACAGAGGCAGGGTAACTCCAGAGCCTATACTCTTACTAACTTTACTATATGCCTGTGTCTTACTGGTTTGTTCAATTAAGAGTATGTTGAGCACCTGCTGGGTGCCAAGCTCCATTCCAGATATTGGAGATACAGCAGCAACCAGACAAAACAGGCCTGGGCTCTCACAGGGCTTACATTCCACTGCGGCAAGTCTGAAAGTATACGTGGAGAAGGGGTAAGGAGAGAAGGAGAAAGAAAAAGAGGAGAGGAATGCCTGCTCACTCCTTAACTCTAGGTGTAACAGTTTCAGGAAACGCCACGGTTTTCCAAAGCAGCTGGGCCATTCTGCAATGTACCAACACAGTGAGTGGGCTCCAGCTTCTCTGCATCCTCCACAATGGTCACCATCTGACTTTTGTTTTTATTATAGCTATGATGAGCCTCAATTTCGGTTTCTGACATAATGAGCTTCTAAAAAACAACTTTGGATGATGTCACAAATCAACCAGATGAAGTAAAAAAGAGTGGCGCCTGGGTGACTCGGTGGGTTAAGCGTCTACCTTTGGCCCAGGTCGTGATCCCAGAGTCCTGAGATGGAGCTCTGCATCTGGCTCCCTGATCAGTGGGGAGGTCTGCACACCACCCCCACCCCCACTCAACGCTTGTGTGCTCTCTCTCTCCCTCTCTCAAATAAATAAATAAATAAAATCTTGAAAGAAGGAAAGAAAGAGAGGAAGGAAGGGAGGAAGGAAGGAAAGAGAGAACAAGGAGGGAGGGAAAGAGGAGGAAGGAAGGAAGAAAAAAAGAGAAGGAAAGAAAGAGGAAGGAAGGAAGGAAAGAAGAGAGAAAGGAAGGGAGGGAGGGAGGAAAAGAGGAGGAAGGAAGGGTGGGCCCCAATTAATTTAGACACCAGCAGCAGAGCTCCTCCGTGGCTCCATGGGAAAAATGGCCACCCAGGCCCTCAGTGTCCAGGACAACCTCCAGCTATCTGGAGGAAATTTCCCAGATGGTCTTTCAGTGATCAGTCAGGCTTCTTTTCATTGCAAGACACATATCTTCCTCCCTGCTGTGTCCGTGAAAACACAGGTAAAACACTAACTGTTACGCAGTCAACAGAAAACCAACTGAGAGGTATGTGTTTATTTTCTTTCTTTTCTCCAAATTTACACTTTACAAGGGTCATATCTCATTAAGACAAAAGTAGATCACCAACATATCAGATCTTTACCAGAAAAAAAAACAAAAAACAAAAGTTACTTCTCTTTAAGTGACTTAAATCAATTTGGGGGTCATTTTTAAATTAAATGTAAAATAATTTTTTTTCTATTGGGGGTATATTTTTACATCTTAAATGCAATTTTTACTTTTTAAAAGACATATTCCAAATCTTACGAATATTTCTTTTTAAAACGTGGCCTAAAACAAATAAACTGTAAAAAGTAAGTGTTGCATTCCTGTATCAATCAGGTTACATACAGAACAAAATGTTAACTGTAGCAAACCCCAGCAGAGCCACCTCAGCCAATATCCATTCCTAAACACTGCCACAGGCAAAACCAGCGATCTGCCTAGGAACAAGGAATCCACTATGCTTGTGGACTTCCCCATTTTTCTTTGTTGCGATTAAAGAACTGCCTTTACCTTGGAAAAAAAACAACCAAGCATATTTGTATTTAAAAGTTAAGAAAGGAGTAAAGTTGGATTAAAACCATGGCGTCACGCCATTTTAACTATGAAAGAACGGGAAGAAGATGTAACTAAAAAGTTCTTACCTGAAGAATTCTTTAGATAGTAGTTTTGTAAAACTCTCGTTGCATGGTTTTTCATTTACTGCTTTGATCTTCTATTTTCTCTCATTGGGAACTCCCACTGACTCCAATTTAAATAAATAAGGTTTGTTTTGAGTTGGCTTCCATGGGAAGGCACTGCTGAGACGCTTATAATCCACTCGGTACAGCAGAGTTCTCTCAGTTCCTTTTTGTCTGAGAATCTCACCTTCTTGTTCCAACATTTGTGACTTTCAACATCATACTCTTTTAAAATCATTCTGGAAAGAACTTGTATCTTTCATTTGAGGATCTCACAAAACTTGGTTTCATTAGTACAACACCTCCCTGCCCCATCCCTTCCAAGAGCCAGCTGAAGAACAAAGTAGTAACTTTCGTTTGCCAAGGAGGTTAAGATAAGACAGTTAAGAATTTTTTGCACAGTAAAAGACCTTTAAGGTGATCTCTAGGCCATGAGTTCTCAAAATGTGGTCCTCCAACAACCTGCAAATTTATTAGAAATGCAAATCCCCACCTGGATCTATTGAACCAGAAACCTGAGGATTGAGCCCAGACAATTAGTTGTAACAAGCCCTCCAGGTAATTCTCATCCAGGCTAAAGTTTGATAAACACAGATTCCCTCCAAGCCATTGATTTTATAATTGAGGCATCTAAGCCTAAAACTGTAAGTGTCAAAATTAGAATTAGATTCCAAATCTCTTGCAGACTTCAAAGGCATGAAACCCATCAAGGCAAATCTCAACTCCTTTCGCCCTTAACAACTACATGGTTAGCTGAATCTAGTTAACAGGTTCCAAACAAAGCTGGTTTAGGAAATGGAGCCCTGTGATAATTGTTTTCAAAATCCCACCCCAATTCCCTGTATTCATACCTCAACTTTCTCCATACCTCAGCTTTCATAACTTGTTGTATAGTAAACAGAGTATTGAACTGGGACACTAGAGAATTCAGGTCTAGTTATTTCTACCAGTAACAGCTAAGTGCCCTTAGACGAATCACTTCCCTTCTCTTCTGCTTGCATCTCTATAAAAGCAAGAGAGTTGTCCGTATAAAATTGTATAAGAATTTAAGACTCCCTATAGCTCAGAAATTTCAAGATTCTCTGACCAGGAGTTTCGTTTTGTCCTCCTTTTTTTTTTTTTTAATTTACCTCTACACCCGATATGGGGCTTGAACTCACAACGCTGAGATCAAGACTCCCACGCCAGCCAGGCACTCCTCTGACCATGCCTTCTAAATAAATGTCCTCATTGTCACCATGCCAGATGGAAAAAATCCATTCTCCGGTGACTGATCAGAAAATCCAAATTCCCAACGCTTGTTTTCACTGTTCCTCCATCCTAAGTCAGACTTAGGTTCTTTAAAATAGCTAACGTGCTACCATTGCTCAAATGCCAAACTATGATTTTGTTGTGGTCATCAAAGCAGAATTTAAAGAAAGAACCACAAAACCAAACAAAAGAAAAAGACTGACCAACAACACTGGATATTTTAACTGTCCCAAGAATAGGAAACTTAACATGCATAGAAGTTCTGTCTGTATTAATATTTGCATAGTTTGCTTTGTGAATTGGCCATAGTTCAAAAACAGCAAGAACATTTTTTTAAATACTTAAAGTAAAAAGTATTATAACATAGGTTAAAACATTGGCAAGGCAGTTTGCAACTTCACTGAAATTGCAGTGGAACAGTCCAG
This sequence comes from Enhydra lutris kenyoni, assembly GCF_002288905.1. Taxonomy (NCBI): domain Eukaryota; kingdom Metazoa; phylum Chordata; class Mammalia; order Carnivora; family Mustelidae; genus Enhydra; species Enhydra lutris. The sequence continues at coordinate 12,937,780 of NW_019154146.1, read as the reverse complement.
AAGGTGAACCCACCGAGACTGCCAAAAAGTCATAGCACCAGTGAAAGAGAGTATGTGGTCCCAGACTGCAGTTACATCAAGCTCTGATCAGACTTTCAAACCAAGATTCTGTGTAGGACATTGACATCTGGAGGGCTGGTGTATTTCTCAGACTTCATATCAAGGAGACAGCATCATTAATAAATCCCATACAGTGTCTTTCCATCTCTCTTTAGGATTCTCCTAAGTATTGCTATTTAATGGGAAAAGGGCACTTTCCACGAAAAGACCGAAGAGAGCTGCCTAATGAAGATCTTCTTTCTACCCATCAGCAAGTCATTGTCTCCTAACTTTGACATGAGTCTAAAGTCATACATTCATTCTGGGTTTTTAATTTCTGTGGAAGAATGCTTTTTTTAAGGATAAGAACCTTAACAGTTAGACACAGAAATAGAGATGTTTTGAGCTCCTAAATTAAATTTGAAAGTATGTGAGAAAAAGGAAGAGAAGAAAAAATAACATTACTTCAGGAAATTTCACAAGTTGTTTCATTAAAACAAGCTACAGCAATTTATAGAGAAGAAAAACTGTGAAATCAGTATCACTAAGGATTAAATTAACTTCTTTTGTTAATAACCACATGAAACTACTTCTACATTTTATTTTCTATAAAGAAAGAAAACAAGAAGTACAAAAGGGGCTTAATTCACTTAGTGACTTCATCCAAAGACGGTGGACATTAAGTAAATAAAAGCACAATATTTTAATGGTGACATTACATATATTAGTTAAGCAAAGAAAACTAACTGGAAAGAAAATGGCAGAAAATTTAAGTAAGGAATTTTTTAGGATAGGAATATTATATGTATGCTTCTGAAATATGTTTCTTAAATGGAAAAACAAAGGAATGAACTGAGTACTCATTTAAAATCCATTAAATATATACCATAAAATCCATTAAAATATACCCTAACTGGTGGGTGCCTGGGTGGCTCAGTTGGTTAAGCGTCTGACTCGATCTCAGTTCAGGTCATGATCTCAGGGTCATGAGATGAAGTCCCACATTGGAAGTCACTCTCTCCCTCTCCCTCTCCCCCCATAAAAAAACAATATATATACACTGTGTATCAAAATATACATGTATCATGCCTATCCCTTAGTCCCTCTTATTGGATGTAACCAAATCCCATGCCCGCTGTAAAGGAAACCCACATATGGATTGGACCTGGAAGTAAACTGGCATCAGCACTATCTCCCCACCCCCACCCCCTAGTGGCGTCTCTTTCCAAGGTAAGGTCAGTCCAGGATCTTCAGGCTGGACCAGACCCAGTCTGGGGGGGGTGTCAGGGAAGGGACAACACCACTGAAGAAAGCTTCCTCCCATCCCAGGGAAGGTTCCCTTGGGTACTGTTTTCCTGTCAAGGCTTATAATTATACTAGGACTTCTGTTGTTCTTGGGCAGAGTACAAAGAGACTTCAGTTTTGGATGAAACTGCTGGCTTAAAAAAATACTTCAGGGGGAAGAAATATCATTGAACCACGGAGTTAGTGAGGACCTTAGAAGTCGTGGTCCCCGACTTCCCTCGGCCTCCTTAGCAGCAGCTTCCAAATGTCCTCTCTCTTCTTCCAGCCCAGGACCTCACTCTCAGAGAATTTTCTCCACTACTTCTCCACTACTGCTACTGGGAGGGAATCCCTTCAGCTGCCTTGAGGCCTTTAGCAGTAGGAGCTGGTTTAATCCGAACAGTAATTCTCTGTTTTACAATAATGGCTCAAAGAGGTTCTGATATTTACCAGCATCACAGAACATGTCTTCATTTATATATCGGCCTTCTATGTCTAAAAAGAAGCAACCCAGAGTTGATGACACTGTGATATATCATTGAAGTTTGCTAAGAAAATAGAACTTAAATGTTCTTTTCAGGAAAAAAAATGTAAACATGTGAGGTGATGGATATGATCTATTAAGTGACTCAACCTGGGGGAGCCCTTTACAGTGTGTATATATCAAATCACTATTTGTCCACTTCAAATATTTTACAATTTTCTCTGTCATTTGTCAATTATAGCTCAATAAAAACTGAAAAAATAAAAATTAATGAAATGAAATGAAAAATGAAGTGAAACATCCCCGCCCTCCTTCCAGGTTCACATCCCACCCAACCACCTTGCACCTGTCGTCTTGTCTTTTCCTCTTTGCCTCCCCAGAGCCTGATACCATACCAGGCATATGATAAGCACTTAGTATCTGTTGAATGAATCAATAATGAAGTCATTTAACCCAACTTATCACAAAGTCTTTCTGGAAAGTCTCTCCTCTTTAGCGTTTCAAAACGTCTTGCTTCTCCCAACTGACCATCTTCCACACAAGTTGTCTTTCTCGATTTCCTACACTGACCCTTTCCTCCGCCATCAATGTATGTTCTTCCTACTGTGTTCCAGGGAGATCTCATCCACCCCAATAACTTCTCTTATCACTCCTATATTGGGAGCTCTCCAGTCCATACCCCCTGTCCCAATCCCTTTCTTAACCAGACAGCCCCCCACCAACTTCCAAAATATATTTTGACATTGATAATGCAGAATTACATCAAGCTAAACTTGTCGCAAGGACAGTTCACAATCCTGGTCCTGGATCTAAATCCACTCATCTTGCGTGTGTTAACAACAACATCAATCTGCGGCCCAAACCAGAACCTCAAAGCAATGCCTTCAATTCTCTGCTGACTTTGTAAACCATTAGAAGCAGGAGAAGAGGGGAAACCTGGGAAAGAGGGACTGAGGGTTTTCCGTTCTGACTTATTCCCACCACTGTTCCTTGAGCAGGTGTGCAAAAGATTTCACAGACTCCAACTGAGATGTGCAGAAAATATGTACTTTCTTTAGTTTGTCTTTTTCCTAAGTCTAGTAAATAGAAAAACAAATTAAAACACAGTCTGATCCAGTGGCTCAGTCAGTTAAGGGTCCAACTCTTGAGTTCGGCTCAGGTCATGATCTCAGGGTGGTGAGATCGAGCCCTGCGTCAGGCTCTATGCTGGGTATGGAGCCTTCGTAAGATTCTCTCTCTCTCCCCCTCTGCCTCTGATGCGCTCCTACTGCCCATTCACCTGTGTGCTCTCTCAAAAAAAAAATAATAATAATAATAAATAATAATAATAAAAACATAGTTCAACCTAATAATTTAGGGAATGCCAAGTCTTTCTTGGGAAAAAATACCTAGTTTCTCAAGAAGCTTCCCTGTCTTCTGCTTCTTTCTTGAAATGCTATCCAGGTATATAAGAACAAAGTTATGAGACAGATATGCCTTTGAGGTCTGGGGGAGACACTGTGGTTCACAGCATGATTCCAGAGCTCCTTGTCATCGTAGGTATTGGCAGAACAGCTGATGGGGTCCTCTCGGCCTGGTCTGGACCAGAAAGTCTCTGTGGCTCCTTACACCTCACTTGGGCTCCCACCAGCTCCCTTCCCTGAGCCATGGTGCTCGGGGTTCCATCGAGCCATGCCCAGGTTACCCTGCCATACCTCAGCATTAGCTTCATTTCCACACAGGAACTGAGGCTGAACCTCAGAAAGTACCCACACAGCCATTTTTTTCTGAGGCTCTACAATGGCTGGGCAGTATCTCCCTTCCTAACTCTTGGTAATACCCACTGACTGAATGGGCTCTCACCCTCTCAGAGACTTGGACTGACCGGTGGCTCTCTATACTTAACTTCCCTCCTCCTCACACACTCTGTCTCCCTTCTCTTCCCCACCATCACTAGCGTCAGGAATTGGTGGCCTTTCTTTTCCCTCCTGCACATCCTGTCCTCTTCCCTTCTGACTCCATCTACAACTGGGGGCAGGAGTCTCTCCTCTCTACTGTGAGAGAATTCTATAAGCTCACTTCTCCAAGCTAACTTGTCGGTATGCCAAAAAGGAATTAAAAGAATTTGGATAATATTTTCTCAAGATAACGTCTGGCAAGTCTGATATAAATTAAACCTGGTGAAGTGACCTTTATCTGGAGGGCTAAGGAATTTTAATCCATCCTAAGGGCAACATGAGGAACCACTGCTGATTATAAACATGATTACATGTTTTCTTTCAAAGACCAATTTGGTGGCACCCAGGTGGCTCAGTTGGCTAAGCATCTGACTTTTCTTTTTTTGAGAGAGAGCACAAGTGGGCAAGTGGAGGTGGGGAGTAGGGAAGAGGGGAACAGTGAGAGGGAGAGAGAATGTGGAGCAGGTTCCAGACCCACCATAGAGCCTGATGCAGGCTCCATCTCACAACCCTGAGATGAGATCAAGAGTCAGATGCTTAACCAGCTGAGCCACCCGGGTGCCCCAAGTGTCTGACACTTGATTTTGGCTCAAGTCATGATTTCAGGGTTTTGAGACTGAGCCCCACATCAGCCTCACACTGGGCATGGAGCCTTCTTCAGATTCTCTCTCTCCCTCTCCCTCAAAAAAAAAAAAAAAAAAAAGAAAAGAAAAATCAACCTGGCTGCTGTGTAGACAGTGGATTAGACAATGGTGCTTCCCAGACTCTTCATCCACAACCTCCATGGAAAATGGTAATACTATAAAGCATAACAACGGAACAGAAAGTGGTGGCCCCAGGTCCTGCCCAGCTGCACTAAGGACTGAGGGGACACACATACCTGGAGTCCACTGAGCCACTGATACAGTGGGAATCTGGAAGGCAGGAAGCCAGGTAAAAGGCAACCGCAATAATTCATAGAAGAGACAGTAACTGTCTAAAAAGTGCCCAGCAATGGATTTGCAGAGATGGGAATGTGTTTGAGGGATACCAACCAGATAGAAGAAGGATGTTATATTTGATTGGACAGCTTGGTAAAACGTGGTGCCAATTCACAGAGATTAGAAGGAGTTTCCAAAGTAGTGGGGGAAAGATTGATGTTCTTGCAAAGTCTGAAGTAAAAAAGACATTACTATGGGGCAGAGGAGTTGCTGATAATATTACTTAGAATTTTTCCAAGTCATATAAGACCTTAGAGATCATGTTGGTCAAGCTGCTCGTTTTACAGATAAGAATCCTTACTGTTTACCTTCCATCTTTTAGGCAACAATCTAGCTGCACTATAAATATCAATCATTATTTCACACCTAACTCTGTGAAATAGCTGTTATTATTTAAGAGTGAGGCGATGAAATCCCTAAGAGATAAGTAACTTGCCTGGACAATTCTGAAATTCAATCACAGAGCCAAGAATCAGATCCTGAGCTCTCTGTTGCCAAAATCACTTATCTTCCTACTATCCTGGATCTCTCTGAAAAGAATGCAACTTATTTTTATAAAACCTGCAAGTTTGTATATGTTTGACAACTTCCAAAATTCTTCCATTTTATGTGTAAAGTCACAGAGCCAGTGAATAGTGAGCCAGGATTGGATCTGGGGTTCTGCCTCATCATCAAGTTTCTTTCCACATCCCATGCCTTTCCCTTCCTGAGCAAAGTGCCTGATCAGAAAAAACCTGAAATTGCTTTTTCTCTGTCACCCATGGAGGCTCAACATTTTACCCTTATAGCCATAAGTATATCTCTAACCTCCTCCACTAACACTGTATCACCGTGCCAACTGTCTGCAGAGACTCTGGGTTTCTGGGTGTCAGCATCTCTCTGTGTTACAGGACCCCCACGTTTTTTAAAGCTTTTTTTTCTTAATATTTTATTTATTTGAGAGACAGCACAAGCAGTGGGGAGAGGCAGACGGAGAGGGAGAAGCAGGCTCCCCACCAAGCAGGGAGCCAGATGCGGGGCTCAATCCCAGGACCCAGGGATCACGACCTGAGCCAAAGACAGAGGCGTAACCCACTGAGCCACCCAGGCGCCCCAGAACCCCCATATTTTGTGCTGTCAAGAGCATCACATGCAGGCAGAGAATGCAAGAATGTGGACAACCTCCAGTCTTCCCCGAGCCTGTTCAGATACAGGCTGTTACTTCTTTGAGTTCAATTCTAAAAGCCCCAGTTTTTTAAGGCTTTGAAAATGATCTGCACTTAATTCAGTTTAAACCTGATGTCTTTTTCTTCTCATGGTGAGAGACACAAAATCACCGTCGCCATTATGAAGGATGCAACGTACAGAGCACATGTGGTCAAATGCCCAAACATAGTCAGGGTGATGTCATTTCTGCGTTCAACTCAACCATGCCCTAGCCCCAGGGGAATGACTCCCTGACTCATTAAAAAAGTCACAGCTTTCTACCTGGGTTAGGATATGCCTGGTGATATGATTTCATCTTTACCATGACATTTCTACAGCATTAGGGCTTTTGCTAAGTTAAGCTTCTTAATGATGTATGTGGTTGGTATAAACAAACGCCAGCCTTACCACCAGCACCGTCAAATTCCTCAGATGCTTCAGCACAATTAAGGGAACTCAGTTGTAGCAAGGTAATTATGTTGTATGGATTAACGTGTAATCCTGAAGAGCTAGAATATCCATGGCAAGCATGCACTTTGCTTTGCTACTGTGGGGGAGAGAAGTCAGACGGGTCAGGGAGAAATTCCAAAGCATAGGTTTTGCCTATAGGCTTCGTGTTTTGGTAACTCCTGAGTATCTAACACTCCTGAGTTCTTCAGCTACAGCTGGAGCACTCTGGGAAACCCATTCTATCCCTAGACTTGGCACTATACCAAAAGTGCTTTTCTAGGAAAAGAGAGGAGCTGGTTATCCTTACGAAATTTCTTCTAGAGTTTAAATTGACCACTGTTTCTACAATTATCACTATTTTTTTTTCTAGGAAAGAGAAAGGTTTTTTTTTTTAATTTGTCTTTGTTTCACATTGGCAAAAAATGCTCTACACATATTCTGACCATATATAAGGTTAGCAACTCAAAGTTAAAAAAGTTCTAATTACTGCTCTCCTTAAAATGTTTTCTATATTTTACCACTATGTAACAATTCTATAAAGGGCTGGAAAAATAAAATACATTCCCTACATTCAAAGGCAGTGTTAATGCAAAGAAGAAAACTTCCTAAGGTGACAGTGGTGGTTAGTTCTATACATCAGCTTGACTGGGTCATGGCATGCCCAAAAATTTAGTCAAACATTATCCTGTATGTTTCTGTGAGGGTGTTTTTTAGATGATATTAACATTTAAATGGTAGACTAAGTAAAGCAGATCATTCTCCCTAATGTGAGTGGGCCTCAACCAATCAGTTGAAGACCCAAATTGAGCAAAACTGCTGGTTCTCTCTTGAATAAGAGGGATTTATCCTACCTAACTGCTTTTGAGCAAGAACACTGGGTCTTTTCCTGCTTTCAAACTGAACCCGAAACGTGACTTCCTCCTCTCAAGTTTTTCGCCAACTCCCCCCAAATTAGAGTCTACTTGGCAGCCCATTTAATACCCTTACACATCTTCGGGTGCCTCCAATTTCTGAGCCTTTCCGGGGTTCTGCGGTACAAGTTAGCTTGTTGTGAACTGGTTAGCTTTCAACATCCCCTAATCTAAGTCAGTAACATTTCACCCATTTACTGTTTGGTTTCCAAAATCACTTTGAATCACTTGCTGCCATCTCCCCTCTTCTTATGTTTGTCTTTGGGTTTTATGATTTTGTTTTGGCTTTTTTTCAGAGATACATACATGTATTGATCTACTGGATTTAAGCAGAATTTCCAGGGTTATAATCATCGTATGCAAAAGACTGCCTATGGGCTACTAACGGGTGTGTGGTTTCTTCAGGGGGTGATGAAATATTCTAAAATTGTTTGTTTTTATGGTTGCACAGTTCTGGGAACTTACTAAACACTACTGAATGCTACAGTTTAAAGAGGTGAACTGTATATTCAAATTATATATCAATAAAGTTATTACATATTTTAAAAAAAAACTAGGGGTGCCTGGGTGGCTCAGTGGGTTAAGCCTCTGCCTTCGGCTCAGGTCATGATCCCAGGGTCTTGGGATCGAGCCCTGCATCGGGCTCTCTGCTCAGCGGGGAGCCTGCCTCCCCTTCTCTACCTACTTGTGATCTCTGTCAAATAAATAAATAAAATCTTAAAAAAAAAAAAAAACTGCCCAAGGAGCTGAAATCCTTAACGATAGAAGGAGTGGAGCTCTATACACCAAGCTCAAACATGGGTCAGAACTGAGTGGCCAGCTTAATGAATCAGCAAAAAGAGAATTATAATTCAGCATCTCTTCTACCATCCATCACAACTCCCAAGAAAAGCATGACTAAGCATATCTATAGACTTTTGTGATTGTAATATAAGATAAATATTTCGGTTTGAAAAAGTGAACTCACAAACAATGAATGAAATCAGGTGAGGCAATTTCATACGATCCACTGATTCAAAAATATAAAATTTAAGGTGCTGGAGTAGGCTCATTTTGACTGCTTATATCTTAAACGGCTGTCAAAATAGCATTTTGTGGTGAACACTTTTTCCAACAGACTTTATTGAATGATATTTTCGGATCTTTCTGTATATGCCAGCTGTTAGGTTTGGGGGGAAGGCATGTAGTTACTTGAGGACATGTCAAAAGCAGGAGGCATATTCAGTTCATATTTCTCCACCGATTAAATTGTTGCCAGGGAGTAGAAAAGCGTCCAGGAAAATTTCAACGAGGTACCAGAAATCTACAGGGATAGCTTTGTGTTTCAGGAACCACTCTGTGGATACAATGAGGGGAAATGACCCACCAGAAGAATAACATCTGGATTTGTTAAACGCATTATTACTCCAGACCTGGTCAGTTAAATGTCATGAGAATGATGATACCGTCATTTAAAAATACGTTTCCGTTGAAATGCCAAATAAGGTTGGACACAGTATTGTATTGTGTGGCATGGAACATTTGCTCTCCTAACACTGCGGAAAGTGATATTTATTTTTTAGTTTGTGTTTTTATGACTAGCTAATAACTATGTTCTTACGTTGTGGGTCAAAACCTCACTCCCCAAGAAACAAAACAAAAAACTCCCAAACCCAGCACTGAGCAGACCCGCTGACCCTGAGGCGAGCAGAAAGCAAGCTAAGGGAGACTCACATGACCTGCTTCCAGCTGGTGGCACATACACTACATCACGTGAACTTCGTGTGGTCACCAGACCTCTGACCTTTAGTTTCCTCACTTATGCCACTCTGACTCACAGAATGAGGCCGAGGAACAATAGGATCATGCATGTGAATGTGGTCTCTCAAATACAAAGCACTGGCAATGTGAATTATCATCTTAAGTAGACAGAAAGATATAGGAGAAAAAGAAGAAGAAGAAGAAATAAGAAGTGGACCCTGGCCAAGAAAGGAAAGTCTCACCTCCAATTCAAACAATTTTAAGATAAAAGAGATCCTTGGAGAGTGTCCACCAGGGAAACTCTCTTGATGGCTGGTTTCCATACTAATTACCAGTCCCCAGTGACTCTCCCACTCTGTTTCAGATGCACTGAAATGGTTTTCCTGAATGCAGGCTGCTTCACAGCCCACAAAAAAGCACCTGCTGATATCTGGAGAGAATTCAACCATGGCCACAACAAGCAAGTCAGCTTACGGAAAACACTACAGAACGTAATCGTATTTGCCCAGTTCTGAATTGCCTGACTCTACCTATGCAGCACCTTCACGGGCATGTGAGGAACTGAGGTGATTTTCATTTTCTATTTTTTTGTAAAGATCTTATTTATTTATTTGACACAGAGAGAGACACAGCAAGAGAGGGAACACAAGCAGGGGGAGTGGGAGAGGGAGAAGCAGGCTTCCTGCTGAGCAGGGAGCCCGATGTGGGGCTCCATCCCAGAACCCTGGGATCATAACCTGAGCCGAAGGCAGCCGCTTAACGACCGAGCCCCACTGAGGTGATTTTCATCTGCAGACGGTTTAGGTTCCTGAGTCATGTGAGCGAAGAGTGCCAGAGTGAACAACACACGTGGTAGGCAGGATATCGGGTGAGGGCCTACACAGGCGAGGAGACACAGCTATGCAGTTTTGAATCAGGCACTAGAAAATGGAACTCAAATTTTACAGAAACACAGAAAAGATTTGCTTTATCAAATACAGTCATAGTCAAGGAAGAATTACATTTAATGCTCTTTGGCTTTTGAGGACTAAAACGTGACGCCTTCCACAATGGCAGAATTATTTCATTGAGTAAACTGGCCCCTTGGGAACGTTCTTTAGGAAATGAAAGAAATAATGGCATTGTTATACTCTGTGTCGGCTGCTGGAGTCATGTGTGAGTTAGTCCCACTCCAGAAGGTTAGAGCCTCAGGGGGAACCCCAGTGGCCCCCTGAATTAAAGGACCCATGCCCTCCAGGGAAAGGCCAGCAGCTGAAGCCATAGCTCACCTTGGGTTGGGGAAAGGAGATCAGGAGGTGACAAAATCAATGTAGTAAAGTATTAAAAACAAGTAGAACCGTCTGCACACAAACTCTAGCTCTCCCTTTCTCTTTTAACAACTCAGCCTCCCATTACTTTCTCTCTGCCGCCTTCCCCCACTATAGCTACCTTTGATTTGAACAAACAATCTTTGCGGGGATAAAAATGTCAGAAATGGACAAGGGATCTCCCCCACAGTGCTACTGAGCTGGGGAGGCGGGAAGTGGGAGGGTAGTTCTTTTGACCCTCTTAGGAAGACGTGCTCTAGTAAAGAAAAAACTGCGTGAATTTGACCCCCACCTTCCTCATTCCAATTCTTATCCAGTTGATGGTGCACAGGTCAGTCTCCTTACCCATAAACAGGAGTGTGCAAGTAGTAATATCCATCTTAGAGGGCTGTGAGTGTATGTACATTAAATAAATCACAACATAAAGGCAAGCACTCAGTATGTCTGAGGAGTTATTGTTCTCAAACTTATTAATGGGCTTTGCACTGGGGGATTATTTTTCAGGAAAAAAATAAAACAGGGTGTTAGAGAAGGATTATTGTTCCAAATGTGAAGAAAAGTGTTTTTTTTTTTTAAAAGAAGAGGGGCATCAACGTTAGCTTTGTCAAGAGAGCTCTGTATTGCAAACAACAGCTTCTTGTTCATTGTCAAGTTCAGTGAAAGTACACAAAGTCCTAGAGATCTGATAATAATTAAGAATATTCACAGGCTTCTTCCTAAGGCTTCTTTTAATCATTGACTCAATATTTGGGTGGTCTTTCCATTGGCCACTTTTGTTGTTTTATACAATCTCTTGTTCTCAATCTGGAATAAGTGGGGGAAACTTCTAAATTAGAACATGTGCCACAACAGTTGTCCTTTTATGTTCTGATTTTAATAATGAGACGTTATTATTCTGGAGAAACCTTTCATACACTGAATATTGTTTCAAAATCTGTTTATTTACATTTCTTGTGGAACTTTCTATGGCATGCTGTGTTCAGTAGGAAACATCTGTCTTTGGGGTTTTCATCACTGACAGGTGGTTTACTGCAAGGGCATGGCACGCCTGGGTGCACACAGATAGCTCCCCAGCAGGGACGCGCCCATGCACACGTGTCCAGTGACATCCACGGCCATATCCTCAGGGGAACACTTGTGACACGAGCAGAGAACATACAGAGGTGTGGTCCGAGCGGAAATGTCCCCAGAGGTTCTAGGGAAAGTGTCTGTGAGTAACAAGCAGCTAGCCTATTGCTAGGACAGAGCCTTTGGTACTTTATCAATGTCACACTGGGGGCTCTTGTTAAAGTGAACTTCGGCGCTTTGAGGGATGTGCACTTCGGGAAATTCCAATTAATTAGCATCGACTTCCTGTTGACATCTCTCTTCCGTGGAACACTTGTATGAGAAGTAAAGTGAGAGTCTCTACTGTTTTGTTTGTGTTAATCTGGTCTTCCCACATTGGACTAATGAGTGAAATCCTCTTATTTTTTAAGATCTATAGTATCTCACAAAAGCCAAGGATTTGGGGGGTGGGGGGATCCATAAAACTACAAAGCTCCTAAAGCTAGAAAGCAAATATAGACCAATACTCACTCGATATTTTGTATATCCATATATGTTGTTAGTTTTTCACTGAATGGATTGATGAAAAGTTCCCAGCATTATCATCCAACTCCTTGGAGCTACACTCAATAAGAAAGTGATCCTCTCTACTTTTAGAAGGTGCTGCTAGCTGTGGAGAGCGCACCTGGCCCCGTCTGCTCATGAGATCATGTGTGTGTCTCTGGCTCCAGCTCCACATTCAGTGCCTGCACATCGGGAGCCCGAAATCAGTTACTGGGAAAGTATTTACACCATGGAAATAGGCGTATGCTGCTATTCCTCTAGACAGCTGGATGTTGAGCATTACGGACACAGCCTGGTTCTAGGCCTCCTTTGTGAAGCTGATGCCATGGGAGGTATGTTGACCTCAACGAGGCTGCCTAGAGGGCGGCCACAAGTTGATGGGCAAAGAACTGAGGGCACTAAACATTCAGCAATCAACACCTTTGTGTTGGAATATCAAAACTGTTTGCTGAAGAAAAACCACCACAGTGAGGGGTGGGTTCTTTCTTTCCCTTTTATATATGTGATTTGGGGGAATTTTTTTTTTTCAACCTAAGGCTTGTCTCTTCCAGTTTTTCCTATTTGATTTTATGTCTTGAATTTAACCAATTTTTCAAGATACTTTATTTTATTTGGATCATGATTCTTTTAGGGAATTTGTTGTTTGACCTGAGTAAAAGCACTTGTAACTATAAAACGCCACAGAAATACAAAATATGAGTGGTATTTTCATGCAAAGCTGACAAATAATGCCATCAATACTCACATCTGGATCACGGATACAATGCTAAAGAGGACACTCAGATCTCCCAGGGGCAAAGATGTGGAGGCAGATGGCTTACGAGGGGACCAAAGGAAGCCAGATTGCAAAGCAGAAGGCAGAGTGAGGGAGAAGGACAGAGCATCCTGAAGCGGGTCTGCAGGCTGTGGACTACTGTGGCCGCAGGTCCCTGGACACTAACTCTATGAAAGACACAGAATCATCAAAGAAGTACATCCTTAGCATTTATCCACTGACTCCCTTCTTCTGGAGGTAGAAGTCTGCCCCTGGAGATGATAACCCCCCAGCATTTCCAGGCTGTGGGGCAACTCTGTGAACAGCTTCTGAGAAAGCTTGTTGCAGCAAAGGTGCGGGAGGTGAACCAACAGTGACACACACAGAAATGGGGCTGTGCGGACAGCATTTCAAAGCTGCAGGCAGAGACAGACCGAAGGGTGTGGCCCAGGGCCCTCGTGGCACCTGCCACAGACAGGACTGAGGGACACTCTTTGAGAACTGCTCATTAATTCCATAAATCTTCACTCCATTATTATTATTAACTGATTAGATCATCAAATATTGACAAGGCACCTACGATTTCCAGGCACTGTTTTAAGGCTGGGGACACAGCACTAAATAAAATAAAGTCCTGGTCCTCAGTAAGCTTATAATGTAGTGGAGGAAGACAGATTATTTTTAGAACTGATAGTATAATGTCAGTCAGCGATTCGTGCAAAAAAGTTTCTTTATTTCAATAAAAAAGGCAAAGGACTGGGAGGTGATGGCCCCAGGGTAGGGGCAGGGAGTTATTATTTAGAATGGTGGTCAGGGAGTTGCTCTTGGATGAGGGATGGTCTGAGCAGACCTTACATGAAGTGAGAGTGGCCTGCAGGCATCCCGGGAAATGGGCACAAAGGTCTAGAATCAGGAACTACCCTGGTGTTTACGGGACCACAGACAGGTGCTCTGTTACACAAGGAATCCAGTACCAAATGAGCGAGAGAGATGCTCCTGGCTGTGTCGAGCTAAGAGTCTATCAGAAACTACTATTAACTTGAAAAACAATCACACAAATGAATACAAATTTATACATTGTGGTAAACACAAAATTGGATTTGTGTTTTCAAATGATTAGTTTGGCTACCATAACAAAGACTGAAGGGGGTCAGAGCTTAGCGTCCATCTAAGGCCTATTTATTGTATTACGCTTTACTTCTCACCATCTATAAACTGAACACAGCTCTGGGAGCTTCGTATGCTCCATGACTTTCTTCTCCATAGTGTGCTTTTTAGAAACATCTTAGTTTGTGAAAATCAGAACCACCTGCAATCTATCCCCTATCCCTGCGTGGAAAAGCTAAAGGGAACCTAACTTGAAACTCAGAGATAGAACTGATTTCCAATGGCATGCCAAAGACTGACTGAAGATTCAAGAGCCAGTGTGGTTTGGTGGAAAGAACACAGACCGGGATTCAAACTTACCTAGGTTCCAGTTCCAGCTCTAATGATCACTTACTCTGTAGCTTTAAACAAGTTATTATATCCTCTTAGCCTCACATAAAAAAGGAGAATAATAATGCCTACTCTGAGAAAAATGGGGATTAAATAAGATCATGTATACAAAACATTTGATTCATAACAGAGCCTGGAAAATAGATTACTATTATTATATCGATCATATGATGGAAACACTATGATTTACATGTTTCTAAACTACAAAAAGTATTAAAACAGCACTCGCAGAGTTGAAGCTAAGTAAACAAGTGAAAGGAGTTTGTCAAGAGAGCTGATAAACCAGTTTAGGCCAATTAGCCCAAGACAAGGTAGACAGTATTTGCAAGTGACTGTTGGGGCAGTGAGAAGGGGATCCGGTAGAAAGTAAAAGTCAACAGCATATGGGTGACTTCCTGGAAAAGTGTCTTTCCAGATCTCATTTAAGAGAGGTCAGACTGACAATGAGATGCAGATGCTGGGGCCTCAAGCCTAGGAATGAGATTCTACGAGGTCCAAGCTCCAAATGAGAAACGCATTTTGATGATCCAGCAAGAACTTCTCGCGAATGCAGGAACACATGCCTGCCATCTGTCAGGGAGCCTATAATCATATCACTGACTCCCACACAGCAAGCAGAGCCATAATCATGCTTTACTGGGCTACAAAGATCACAGGAGCAAGCATGCCCTGTTAGCCCCAGGACAGGCACCATCCTGCAAGGTAAGTAATTCACAGCTGTGCCTGGGTCTAGCTGAGGATGATCAGTTCGAGACAGCGACACAGGGACCTCCCCCAACCCCAAGGAAGTCAGCCCCAGGCAGCAGCTGTCACACTAATGAAGGGAAGCTGGGTGCTGGGTGCAAATTCTTCACTGTCTCTTGGGCTCCAAACTTAATCACATTTAAACTCACTTACCATAACAGCAATGTATATATGCAGTATATCATACTGTGTAGCTTTCAAAGCATTCTGATGCACATGATTTCATTATAATCCTGACAGCAATGCCATGAAATGGTTATTATTGTTCTTGTTTTAGAGTTGGAGTCACTGATCACAGAAAAACATTAACTGGTTCAACCCAGGACCCATATGAACTAGATGTGGAGTCAGGGATTTGAACCTGGGGCACTGGATACCAAGTTTTATCTTTGTGGCTGCACATTCCATTGAGTTTTCGATCCCTAATTTCCCAATGTGATCCCACAGTGGCATTACAGCAGACTGGGGACAGTGGAACAGCATGCATTTTTATCAATGGCTCTGGCTGAGGCCACACCAGAGAGCAGGTAGCCCAGAGAATCAATCCAAATGAGCCAACTCGTCATCAATCCAGAATTCTAGTGGCCAGGTCTAAGGAAGTGTGTTCTGAAAGTGAGATCTCAGCCAAACCAGTAGTTTCTCAAAAGCCAAGGTGACCCTGGGCAAATGAACTCAATGAAAGAGCAGGCTTCTTCCACTCCCTCAGTAAAGCCTAAGGTGTGGGTTGAACAGTATAATTTGAGAATCTCTTTGAACCTATTAATAGAATCGAAGCAAATCATCCAAACATTGCCTGAAGGTCTGGCCTCCAACTTTGGTTATGCATTCTTCTGAGTAAAGTCTTTAAGTATGGAATCTTGATCAAACAATTTAAACGGCGTGCCTGGGTGGCTCAGTGGGTTAAGCCTCTGCCTTCGGCTCAGGTCACGATCTCAGGGTCCTGAGATTGAGTCCCATATTGAGCTCTCTGCTCAGCAGGGAGCCTGCTTCCCCCCTTCTCTCTCTCTGCCTCTCTGCCTACTTGTGATTTCTCTCTCTGTCAAATGAATAAATAAAATCTTTAAGAAAAAAAAAAATTTAAACGAAGGCTTTTGCCCCCATTTTGTAAATTCTAACATTCTTGTGACCTGTTTTACTAGCTGACGGAAATGTGTGATGGGGAAACTCTGTCATTATAGTCTGCGAGAAATGTGAAGTATTTCCTTTGGTAGCCACAGTTTCTCTGCCATGAATCTTAACAAACACGTAAGCTCCAGGAGGGCAGGGGTTCTCGTCTATTTGGATCAGTTACATAGCCTCAATGCTGGCGCATATTGGAAGCTCAATAAATAGTTGCTGAATGAATTAATGAATGAATTGTGATGATGTGGGGCATTTTACATTGCATTTTGGAGAAAGAGTCATGTGTTTGGAAGGAGAATCAGAAGCAGATTCCCTCATTATAAAGTACCATGATTACCTTGGTAAAACAACATTAAGTATCTCCCCCTTTCCCTGATAACAGGAACTACTGCCAAGATAGAATGTATATACTGCTTTTCTAATAGCATGTAGGTCTCAAAATTACTATATAGTCATCCATACAATAGATAAAATATGTGAAGTGTGAAAGGTACTCATTACGTAGGGAATGGTTTCCGATAAGGGTCAAGGATGAAACACCACAGGCCTACACAAGGGATTGTTGGCTCATACCCTATGTGACTCTTCTGAAAAGGGAAAACCTGTTTATATTATCTGAGCCCAGAACCTAACTCCATTTTACATTTAAACACATAGTATTTTTCTCCAGCTTAACATATATGGGATTCTCTAGGAATGCAAAAATCATGTGACTTGAGGGAAAACAGACTTTGGAAATGTACCAAAAGTAACCAACTGCTGAAGAAAATCTACATCAACAAATGCTTCTAGTATTGGAGGCACCAATAAGAGACCACCTATATCGGTATGTTCTTGTAACTGTTGCATTAGCAGTGATACTAAATTAACATTCAAACTTACTTATTTAGACTTTCACTTCCATTTCAAAATATTAGTGGCTACAGTAATTCTCTTCCCACCATGAACAAATTGAAAACTAAACAAACTATATGAAACAACTGTTCTCATGCATTGGACAACTGGCAATACAGGTCAGACTGTGATTCCAAAAAGGGGAGATCAAATGAGGTTAGGGTTATAGTTGCCCCAACTCACTCTCTGGAGCTATTTCCAAGCCACAGCTCAGAACCTGGCAGTCAAAATGAGTTAAGGAGACAGAGATCAGGGTCAAGGAGGCCAGGGTGGCTAGAATTTGTGAGGCATAGGGCTGGCAAGAAGGGAGAAGAGAGAGAACTTCCAAGATCTGCAAAAGAGTTGTCTCAAACCTTTGACTAAATACTGATGATGAATATGATTATTTATAGGGAAAAAAAACACTAGATGGGATTGACAGATAGACATTGCAGAAAAAAGATCCATCAACTTGAAACAATAGTATCTCCAAAATGAAGCACAAAAAGAAGAAAAACTAGAAAAAAAAATAGAGCATCAGTGACTTATTGAACAACATCAAGCAGTCTAAAGCACTTATAACTATAGTACCAAATAGACTTGGTGGGAGAAACAGAAAATATTTAAAGAAATAATGGCCGGAAGAGTCAAAAATCTGATGAAATCTATTAAACTCTCAAGTTTAGGATTTTCAAGGAACCCAAAGAAGAGTAAACATAAAGAAACCAAACTACGAAACATCATAAAGTCAGGGATTAAACAGAAAATCTCAAAACTCTGGAGGACAAATGGTAGGACACACTACATACAGATGCACAAAGATAAAATTAAAAGCAGACTTCTCATCAGAAACTTTGCAGGCCAGAGGGCAATAGAGTGACATCTTTCTGTACTGAAGACAAAACTTTCTATCTAGAATTCTATACCCAGAGAAAATAGCCATTAAAAACGAGAGCAAGATAAGACTTTTTCAGGCATACTGAAGTTGAAAAGATTAATCAGCAGAAGAATGTACTACAAGCAACATGAAAGGAAGTCATTTAAACAGAAGGAAAATAATGCCAAATGACAATCTGGATCTATACAAAGGAATGAAGAGCATGGAAAAAATAAATACGTGGGAACATATCAAAAGACCTTTTCTTTTCCTCATTTTAAATCTTTTAAAACGCAATTGATGATCTGAAGTCACAATAACAGTATGTATTGTGGGGAACGTTCAGCAAAAATAGCACAACGTATGATGATACTGTGTACGAAATAACAGTGCAAAGGATGGGAGGAAAACAGAAGCACTCTGTTTTAAGGTGCTTACATTCAGTGTGGAGTGTAATAGTATTCGAAGGTAGACTGTGATAAGTTAAAAATGTATACTGTAAACCTCAAAGCAACCCTAAAAAAATAAAACATACAAAAAAATAAAAAATAACATAAAACATCACAGATCTGCCAACAGTGAAGAAAAATAAAATAATAAAAAACAATAACTGATTAATCCAAAAGAAAGCAGGAAGCAAGAAAAAAGAGGAACAAAAATTAAACTGAATAGAAAACAAATAGCAAGATGGTATATTTAACCCCAACCATATCAATATTTACATTAAATGCAAATAAACTAAACACTTCAATTATAAGACAGAGACTATCCAATAAAAAAAGCAAGACCGGGGCACCTGGGTGGCTCAGTGGGTTAAAGCCTCTGCCTTCAGCTCGGGTCAAGATCCCAGGGTCCTGGGATCGAGTCCCACATCGGGCTCCCTGCTCAGCAGAGAGCCTGCTTCTCCCCCTCCCACTCTCCCTGCTTGTGTTCCCTCTCTCGCTGTGTCTGTCAAATAAATTAAATAAAAAAAAAAAAAAGCAAGACCTAACTACAGTGCTGTTTATGAGAAAAGCACCTTAAATATAAAGAAACCAATGAATTAAAAGAAAAAGGATGGAAAATAGATATACTATGAAAACATTAAGCAAAAGAAAGTTGAAGGGGCTATATTAATATCAAAGTAAACTTCGGGACAAAAAATATTCCCAGAAATAAAAAGGGTACATTTCTGAGTGACAAAGATGTCAATTCATCAAGATGATGTAAAAACTTAAATGTTTATACTTCTAATAACAGAGCATCATAATAAATGATAACTGATATAGCTAAAAGAGGTAAAATAATTTGAGATTTCAAAACTATTTTCTCAGTAATTGATAGGACAAGTAAACAGGAAGTCAGCAAGAAAACAGAAGATTTGAACAACAGTATAAACAAAGTTGACCAATTATCATTTATAGAACACTCCAAACACCATAGAGCATTCACAAACATAAATTATATTCTGGGCCATAAAACAAATACAAATATAAAAACCTTATTTAGCCCTTATTTCAAAATATAAATATGAAGACAAAGTATGGAAAATATTCAATTGAATACTATTTTTATTTATAAATCTGAATGTATTCATTATAACAAGAAGCAAGCATTTAACTACTTATGTCTTCTTTTATAGCAACTGAGTTTCTATATTGAATTGCTTTTTTTTTATATTATTTATAAGGTATCACTGAATTGCATGAAATTATCTGTGTAAGTTATCAATAAATTTCATTCATGAAGATAAATAAGTATTACAAAGAAGTTATTAAAAGTGGCACCTGGCATAATGGAATATAGAATCATCCATCTGGAGTGAAAATGAGAAAGTATTGCTGCCCCTCTTGTCTTCACCAGTAGTCTTAAGAAAAACAGCAGTGAAGTGGAATGTCTCATATATACAGTCTACAGTTGCTTCCTCTTGCCAAAATGATATACTCAGGTACAGCTCTATAAATTTGTATTTTGTATGTTGTAAAGGAATTATGAATACTACTAACAAATACTCTAAACAAAATAGAGTACAGTGGTGTTATTACCGTCCTAGATGTGGAAATCATACTCTTATTAATGCGGCCAACTGCAGTAGGTAATTTTTTAGAAGCCTCATCATATGGTTCATATCACATTTACGGTTCATAGCTTCCCATCTGTAAAATGAATGAAAAGACTTGGGAGTTTTTTTAATGCAAATGAAAACCTTGCATTACATATTCCTGTTAGATTTTATCTCATTGACTTGTGATCCTAGTTCTAGTCTACTGAGAAAATTTGGAATATTAATTCTGATGCACTTCATAAAGTTGTCTCCTAGCCCCCACTTTTATGGCAGGGGTACATTTGATAGGATGCCTTTAAGCAGGAGGTAAGATGTCTTTGACATATTCACATTCATACTTTTTAATCAAGGAGTACTATTTTGCTGAAAAGCTCCAATATATTTAGCACTATGGATTCCAACACTGACACTCCTGGAAGTCTCAGTGACTGTTGACTCTCAGCTCTGTACCCACTCCCTGTACCACTGAGGCTGGAAGTCTGGAAACCACATTTGCCAAACTCTTGTCAGCTCTCCTCTGCTACATCTATCAGAAAGAAGCACTAATCTGAGGCAGAGAGAAGTCTTTTGTTTGATGACAGCTGCTGGTGGTTTTTGACCATTGTTAAGGTGGAAATAAGGTGGAGGGTACTGCAACAGCCCAGGAAGTGACCACTTTCTGGTAGTGAAGACCTCTCCAGTAAATCCAGAAGCTCTCTCAAGATTATGGGCTTAGTTCAGCCCAGGGATGTTTTCTACTTTTGATCTGTGACTATCACCCCTTATTCCTTGTCATTCTTCTGCTCTTCCAACACATTTTATTTTATTTTTTAAAGACAGAGAGAGAGAGAGAGTGCATGTGAATGGATGGGGGGCAGTGGGAGAGGGAGAGAATCCCAAGCAGTCTCCATGCCCAGCACAGAGCCCCATGTGGGGCTCCATCCCATGACCTGAGGTCACAACCCAAGCTGAAATCAAGAGCTGGACACCCAACTGACTGAGCCACCCAAGCGCCACATCTTCCAATACATTTGAGACCAACTTTCTGTATTAAAATTTGCTCTATTTGAAAAATCTAGAGTGGTCTCTGCTTTTCTGTTTAGACCGACTGATATAGTGACTTTTGGACAATATTCTCAAAACCAACAGTTTTTCAGAAAAAAAAAACCAACAGTTTTTCAGAAAAAAAAAAATCGTTCATTGGACAATTACAAAATGCCAGGTACTTTTGTTAAGCACTGGAAACACGAAGTCAAATAAATAAGATCTGATCCCTACCCTAAAAGAGATCTTAGCATGGTCAGCAAGAGAGAAAAGTAAATAAATGGTTGCAGCCATTGGATACATATTAAATTAGAAATATGTGTAGGATTCAGGGCATGGAGAAGAAATATCTAAACCAAAATGGTAGACATGAGAAATGAGGATGGAGTATTGCCTACTAGTAGGCAATTTCTCATGTAGAACAATATGAAGGTTAAATAAGACAGACATGGACGAAGAAAGTGGGAAGGGCATTCTAGGTCTTTGCAACAGGTGTAGCAATGAACTACCATAAAACTTGGGAAAATGCTATGTTCTGAATAACTAGAACTCACAGATGTACACAGTTAACAAGGGGACAATCACCTACTGACCGAGGAGCCCCTTCCTTTCACGAACTGCAACACTGTTCAACCCCATGGGTTTTCTACACTTGTTCTGATGCCAACTAATAGAAAGCTTTGCAGAAGTTTTTAGAAAATATACTAAGATACGTTCATTGATACTCATGCCAACACCATTGGAAGAGGTTTCCATCTGAAAGGAAAGATTTTCATTAATCCTGCCAAAAATATTCCATGTTTATAGAGTAAGGTCAGTATTTCTAGCCTACCTCTATTACAGGTGCTACACAGATTAATAATGAAACTATTAACAATCCTGTGGCCTGCAATTTATTATCTGATATTCATCTAAATGAGATAATTTTGGTGTGGGCACATTCAAACATGGAGAACAGACATTCTCTCCTTCCGCTTACAAAATTCAAAGATTAAGAAACAATTAAAATGGCAAGAGGTTAAAAAGAAGCATTCTTAACTGCAGTATTTTGTAAGACGAAGCTGTTTCATTTGACTACACATCCCTTAAGGCCGAAAACTCTGCTTATTCATTCAACGGGTAATTACTGATAGTCATTTCATGCCAGACCCACTCAGGTACTTGCAGTGGAATAATTTAATTCTTGAACAAAACAGTAACCTTAATTTTTATCTAGTTTAGTGATTTGCAAATCTTTTCTCTTTTCTTTTTCTTTTCTGGCCTTACAGCTCTTTCATCGAATGAAAGTTCACACACAAGTCCAGTAAGTCCAGTAGGCATAAGGAAAACTGCTCCCTTGCAGCAGGTAGTGTGGGAGGCCAGACCCCCAGCAGCTTTTGCCCACTGCCTCCACCCCAGCCAGCACTCCCGAGGAGTAGCCGCAGTCACACCAAGGTTTTATAGAGAACAACTGGAAAACTAATGATGTACTCAACTGCTCAACTTACAGGTAAGGAACTGAGACCCAAAGAGACACAGATTGCCACTCAAGGCACACAGCTGGTGAGTGGTGAACCCACCTAGAACAGAATCTGCGATGACTGAGGTTCACAGGATCCCAGATTTAGCAGCACCCGGGTCTAAAGGATTCAAAACTTCAAACCTGGCTGAAGGTTTGATAAAAGAAACTGAAGATGACACAAAGAAATGGAAAGACATTCATGCTCAAGGGCTGAAAGAACAAATATTGTTAAAATGTTTACACTACCCAAATCAATATATACATTTGATGCAATCCCTATCAAAATACCACCAGCATTTTTCACAGAGTCATAACAAACAATCCTAAAATTTGTATGGAACCACAAAAGACCCCGAATACCCAAAGAAATCTTGGAAAAGAAAAAGCTGGAGACATCACAATTCCAGACTTCAAGTTATATTACAAAGCTGTGGTGATCAAAACAGTATGGTACTAACACAAAAATAGACACATGGGTCAATGGGACAGAATAGAAAACCCAGAAATGAAACAATTAATCTTCAACAAAGCAAGAAGGAATATCCAATGGGAAAAAGACAGTCTCTTCAACAAATGGTGTTGGGAAAACTGGACAACAACATGCAAAAGAATGAAGCTGGACCACTTCCTTACACCATACACAAAAAGAAATTTGAAATGGATGAAAGACCTAAATGTGAATCCTGAAACCATAAAAATCCTAGAAGAGAACACAGGCAGTAACTTCTTTGACCTCAGCTATAGTAATTTCTTCCTAGCTATGTCTCCTGAGGCAAGGAAAACAAAAAAAATTAACTACTGGGACTACATCAAAATAAAAAGCTTCTGCATAGCAAAGGAAACAATCAACAAAACGAAAAGGCAACCTACAGAATGGGAGAAGCTCTTTGCAAATGACATATCTGATAAAGGGTTAGTATCCAAAATATATAAAAAACTCACAAAACTCAACACCCAAAAAATGAATAATCGAACTAAAAAATGGTCAGAAGACATGAATAGACATTTTTCCAAAGAAGACACAGAGATGGCCAACTGACACATGGCCATGAAAAGATGCCCCCAATATCGGGGCACCTGGGTGGCTCAGTGGGTTAAAGCCTCTGCCTTCGGCTCAGGTCATGATTCCAGGATCCTGGGATCGAGCCCTGCATCCAGCTCTCTGCTCAGCAGGGAGCAGGGAGGCTGCTTCCTCCTCTCTATCTGCCTGCCTCTCTGCCTACTTGTGATCTCTCTCAGTCAAATAAATAAATAAAATCTTAAAAAAAAAAAAAAGATGCTCAATATCATTGATCATCAGGAAAGTGCAAATCAAAACCACAATGAGATATCACCTCGCCCCTGTCAGAATGGCTAAAATCAACAACACAAGAAACACAGGTGTTGGCAAGGATGTAGAGAAAGGACAACCCTCTTACACTCTTGATGGAAATGCAAACTGGTGCAGACAATGCGGAAAACAATATGGAGGGTCCTTGAAAAGTTAAAAATAGAACTACCCTACAATGCAGCAATCACCCTCCTAGATATTAACCCAAAGAATACAAAATTACTAATTCAAAGGGATACATGCATCCAGATGTTTATAGCAGCATTATCTACAATAGCCATATTATGGAAAGAGCCCAAGTGTCCATTCATTGATGAATAGATAAAGAAGATGTGGTGTATATATGCAATGGAATATTACTCAGCCACAAAAAAGGAATGAAATCTTGCCATTGCAAATGTAGATGGAGCTACAGAATATAATACTAAGTGAAATAAATCAATCAGAGAAAGACAAATCTCCTATGATTTTACTTATATGTGGAATTTAAGAAGCAAAACAAAGGAGCAATGGAGTGGGGGAAAGAGAGAGGGGCAAACCAAGAAACAGACTCTTAATTACAGAGAACAAACTGATGGCTACCGGAGGGAATACAGGTGGAGGGATGCATTAAATAGTGATGGGGATTAGGAGTGCATTTGTCATGATGTGCACCTGGTGGGGTACAAAAGTGTTGAATCACTACATTCTACACCTGAAACTAACATTACACTCTATGTTAACTGAAATCTAAATTAAAAATTTAAGAAAAAGGTTAGAAAAACCAAGCAAGTATTTCATCTTGATCTATGAGTCATTGATTATTAAACAGTATACATTTCTGGCTGTTTTAGGGAACATTTACCACCTTGTTTACTATACAGACAGTTGAACATGCTTTCTACTTTGGAGGCAGATGAAGTTGTATCAAAATGTAAAAGCAGTTTACAAACTTCTATTGCATGATATGATTAGAGATTTACTTGAAAAGTATTTCCATGTGCTGAAACTTGCTCCATGAAGTAAAGCTTTAATAAAATTTGCATTATGCAAGCACATGAGCTAGAATTATATGTAATTGACTTTGCCAATGTAATTGAAATGCATGGGGTTACTATTTAATTTACAAATCTGTGCACAATTCGTTTTGTGTGATCTTTTTGATCTCTTTTTCTAATGCTATACTTCTCTAAGTTATGTGAAATCCAAAAGCCTATTACTAAGGGCATTTGTAAGATTAGTACACATCTCTGACACCCTTAATAAAATATCCATCCGTGGCCAATCTGGCTCTTGGTTTGACTGATTAGGCAATAGCTCCAGTTAAGACAGCCAAATTGGTTCTCTACTTAAAAGAGAGAAATTACCTTCTTCTTCATAATTACCCGCACTCTCATTGTAATGCTCAACTACCACCACCACCACTATAAGGCAAATGACTGATTAAATATTTCTCTGTTCATTCCATAAAAAAAGACTTCACAAATGCATATATACTTCCATCAAGAAAATAATACCTTAAGTGGAATATATATTTATTATCTGCCTGAACTTGTCAACATTAGCCAAATCTTTAATGCCTCTAATTTATACCCAGATACAGTACTTGAAATTTTAAATAGCAGTTCCAAGAAGCCCAGAGCTTTTTGACCACATATGTAACATGGGGAAAGGACTTCCTATCTTCTGGCCAAAAGCTGACTTCTTAACAATGTAATAGAATCAAATAATTACTAGAACTTCTATGTCTTTATCTTAGGCACATGCTCTTCAATGATTTCAGTCGATCTTGACATGATCATTGTCGCATGGGGCCATCAAGGATTGGCTGGGGAAAAGTCTCTGGCATTTGTTTGTGGAGATTTTAAGAACTTGGCATTTTTCCCTCCCTTCCCCCCATGATCCCCCACTCTGCCTCTCAAATTCCTCATATCAGAGAGATCATATGATAATTGTCTTTCTCTGAATGACTTATTTCACTTAGCATAATACCCTCTAGTTCCATCCACGTCATTGCAAATGGCAAGATTTCTTTTCTTGATGGCTGCATAATATTCCATTGCATATATGTACCACACCTTCTTTATCCACTCATCTTTTTAATGGACATTTAGGCTCTTTACATAGTTTGGCTATTGTGGACATTGCTGCTATAAACATTAAGGTGCAGGTGCCCCTTCAGATCACTATATTTGTAACTTTAGGGTAAATACTCAGTAGTGCAATTGCTGGGTCATAGGGTAGCTCTATTTTCAACTTTTTGATGGGACCAGGGAGGGAGACAAACCATAAGGGACTCTTAATCTCAACAAATAAACTGAGGGTTGCTGGGGCAGAGGTGGGGGAAGGGAGGGATAGGGTGGCTGGGTTATGGAAAGTTTAAATAAATGAATGAATGAATGAATGAATGAATAAGTTGGCATTTTCAGCTTGTGTCTTCTCTCTCCACTCTTTTAAAGTCTCTGGTTAGCAACTGCTCTCTCTTCATTAGCCGTAAGATTTTATGCAGCTATCTTTTATACTTTGAGTGGGCTCATTAGACCCTTGATTATCAGGAACAGAGATTTGCTCAGGCCACGTTGAGAAAAGTGGGAACATAAAAAGATAGGTGAGTGCCAGATCTTAAAAGCTATCTGACCATTAGGTGGGTCTGGAGTCAACTGTCCTCTCTACCTCTCTCATAGCTCATGTGGTCTTTCTTGCAAAGTACCACTGCTTCCATCTATGGGACTACTCCATCTTTTTGTGAATTTACTCTGCATTCCCTAGAAATAATTTTGGAGGGAACTAATCTGGTTGGCTTCACTAATTGTTCTCCTACTATAGGGCAAAGTCCTTCACATCTGGCTTGGGTTGGGTGCTTAATGTTGAACCCATCGCAGGTGGCCCTGCACAGATACAGTGAGATACTACTTCACCAAGCACTGGCTGGGGTGGTTTCTACTACTAAAAACAAAAATAAAACAAAAACTCATGGTAGTAGGTACCCTAATTAATCTGCCCAATACTTGTATAATCAGAAGGTACATGAGCCTCTTGCTTAGCTAAGAAAAGATCTCGCAAAAGCCCGATGCTTTCTCCTTTTTGCACACTGCACTGGTAATTCCTAAGCTTTGGGCTTTTACGGAACTTTGGCAAAACTCAACTCTGTTTTGCTTTGAATGCTATATCCAGGGCCGCCTTTAATTGTCCGGTTACTCATTTGTGTTTTGAACAATTCACCTGGAATTTTGGGTTAAATGCTCTAGCCATCTCAAATTCCATTGGTTAAAAAATAATTATATTCATGAGCATTTAATAAATAGATTAGACTGCTTAACATTCTCTCTTCCATTCAGAAATTCGAGGGGTAGATTATTCACTTTTTGCTAACTTTCTAGTGACATTAATTTAGGGAACAGATTCTACAAACTTCAAGTCCTGACTCTCAGCTTTTGGAATCATAATGATTTTAAATTTACCATCTGAACAAATAATAATCACCAAGATTCCAGAAAGAATAAAAACAAAATATATTTAAACCTTCCTAATTATTTTCTCCCTCAGTCTTTTGAGACTCTTCCTAATGGCAGTGAGTTACTCCTTCAGGAATAAAAACGCTATCCAGAAGTGTTCAACGTTTGCTCAGTTAAAAAGGATATTGGAAAAAATGATCTTGCACACTCATTAATAGGAGTTTGGAAGTAACATTTCCTACTCATTATATTACCACTATTTTCCTTAAAAATATTCAGTTAAATATGTGGTATTTCTCAGTTCCAAGAAAACCAAAGCTGACATAAAATAAACAGAGTTAAAAATAGATCCAATACGGTGGGGTCAACAGAGCCTGTATTCTTCTGATCTGATGATAGCACCACCGCACTTAAATTCTGTGCATCTGTCTCTATCTCGTATGCACACATATTGACTCTGAGGAACGGGGAAAGCAAAGCTCAGCCCAAGAGCAGTAATGTAAACAGCATTGCACCTACGCTCAGCAGGAGTCGTTTGCACACCTGTCTTTCTTGGAAATGTTTCAGCTGGTTGTTTTCTCAGGTTCATGTACAATTTCATTAGGCCCTGGAAACACCTTCACTGTGTCAACTGTGCTGGCCATTAGAAGGGGAGAAAGAGAGAGAGAGAATATTATACACCAGGTTCAGTTTTTTGTACGTGCTTGTTCACTGTATGTCAGACACAGATACGTAAACTTATCGTTACAAAATAATATATCACTTATGAAAGGGAGTTGCAACCATATTAAGGAACAAAAGAAAAGGAATCCTAATGCAGCCTGGCGAGGAGTAACGAGTCACAGGGGGCTTCCTGGAAGCAGTGACCACTGAGTGAGGAAGGAGAAGAAAATACATTCTCCAGAGAGAACATAGCAATAAAAAGGACTTGGAGATAAAGAACTCTTCTTAAAATCTTTGAAGTCTTCTGTGTGGGGTGCTGGACATACTATAAGGAGGTTAATATTCTGAAACATAAGGTGTAAATTAAGCAAGGAATGAAAGATGAGGCTAACGACACAAGCAAGACTAAACTCTATATAGAGCCTTGCACACCACCATGTTGGGAAAAGGTTGCTGGGTTCAATATGATGTAAAAAAAAAAAAAAAACTAATTATTGTAGACTCATGAGAGCTTATCCAAGAAACATCCCATCACTTGAATACCCAGGCAGGATATTAAAGATATTTTCATACTGAGAACCTTTCACTAATTCTCCCATCTCTGACACTATGGTCTATGCTTTCATTTTCAAAATTCTAGCTATTTAGGTCTAATGGCAATTCTTTAAGAGTGCAGAAAAAGGAAGTGCAAACTATAAAAAAATTCATTAAAAAAAAAACCCAAATAATCAAAAGAGTCTGCTTAACTGCTGCTTTCTAAGCTGCAAAGATCATGACAGATGCAGGAAGCTAACCTGAAAAAAAGTTGTTTGTCTAACCAATGTTTTCTTCAAAGATGAGGGGCTGATATGTTGCCATTGTGCAGATACTGGCCCATGTATCACTCAGATGCTTCTAGGGTCAAAGAAAAATAGAAAGGGCTCATGAGGAGCAATGGATCAGAGTCACCAGGAGCCAAACCGCATTCTCAGAATCCTTGGGAGTGAGGAATCCCCACCCCCAATTCTCTCTCCAGCTCCAAGTGAGTTGAGTCCAATGGGCAAACTCTCATTTGGCCCCTTTGTCCCTGTGAACATTGCTTATGCTCCCTAGCACGCACTGATGTCTACTTTTATAAAGGTCAAGGGGTCTGGGACACCTGGCTCAGTCGGCTCAGTCAGTGGAGCATGCAACTCTTGATCTCGGGGTTGTGAGTTCGAGCCCCACACTGTTTGTGGAGATTACTTAAGAATAAAAAAAAAAAATCTTTGGGGTACCGCGCTGCGCATGGAGCCTGCTTAAAATTCTCTCTCTTCCTCTAACCTCTGCCCCTCCCCTGCCTGCAAGAACTCTCACTTTCCTCCCTCACTCTCTCTCTCTCTCTCTTTCTCGGGGAAAAAAAATCTTTAAAAAAATGTAATAATAAAGGTCAAGGAGTCTTACAACTAGGGTGACCAGATATCCTGCTTTACCAGGCACAATCCCTGTTTATGTCTGTGCTGCCAACCCAAATACCTAGAGTGGCTTTTTTCACTCTAAAAAATGTCTCTGTTTAGCTAATAAATTATACGGTCACCCTACCTCCAACCGGTTGCAGCAGGAATTCAATGTCTGCTTCGAGCCTCTTCCATTGACTCTGCACAAGCAGCTGATCCTGTGGAATTCCAGTGAATTCCTGTGAAACATAACAATTTGAGCAGTGTCTTGGAAATTAGAGGTACGAGTTGGAGCTAAAATTTATAAGTTCCGGGAGCACTCAGAAAAATTCCAGGACTACATTTAATAAACATAAATCCCGGCTGCACTGCTCTGGAACATAATTAATTTTTTAAAAACATAAGGAAGGCCCCTCTACAACCTCAAGTGGAGATGGTGAAGGCACTCGGGAAATGCAGGGCTAAGAGCTTCCTGAGAGCAGATCCTGGAGGGGCCGCAGGAAACGCTGTTCAGGAGAACAGAGTGTTTGCTCGGTGGCGTGGGCAGCCTCCTCCTAATAGCGCTTCCCTCATCCCCTCTGGCCAGTGAACAGCACACTCCGCAGAGCTTCTGACCCCTGGCTCCCCCCTTCCCAGCTCTGGGTCTTTTACAGAGGATTCTGAACTGCTGCTGCATTTGTTTTATTTTGAAGAAACAACTGTTGAGGTATTAACACAGAATAAACTGCACAAGCTTAAAGTGTACATTTTAATCAGTTTTGACATCCTTTGGCTCCTATCACGAAAATGAACCTACCCATGACCCCCAAAAGATCCCCCCCACCCCGCCCCCGGCCCCGGTAATTATCTCTGGTCAGCCCCTCCAGTTCCACAACTCCCCTCCCCAGGCATTTTTCATGTGGTTTAAAACAAAACAGAAGAAACAAACAAAGAAAGCTTTTAAGAAGTGATTCTTCTTAAGTATTTTTTTTTAATTGCTTAATTTAAAAGGCCTGAAGCGCTCAGGTTTCTTGCTAATCCATGTGAAACATACACAGCAATCTGCTTAGTTGTCTGGCACACTTTTCACATTAAAAAATAAATAAATAAAATACAAGAAAATTCCAAGAGAGCAAAGAACATATTTGGCCTGTTTAACAAGCATAAGGAGAAGAAGCATTTGCTTTAGTTTAAGGCCATTAAAAGCATTCTTTCCTATGGAAAAGCGAATGCCAGGAACAGCTAGACCCTGAAATGGTCCAAGTTTTTATTAAAAAGTGAGACATGGCATCGCTAAAGGAAAGACCCGCTCAGATAATAGAAATAAATCAAACTATGGGCGCCTGGGTGGCTCAGTGGGTTAAAGCCTCTGCCTTCGGCTCAGGTCATGGTCCCAGGGTCCTGGGATCGAGCCCCACATCAGGCCCTCTGCTCAGCGGGGAGCCTGCTTCCTCCTCTCTCTCTGACTGCCTCCCTGCCTACTTGTGATCTATCTCTCTGTCAAATAAATAAATAAAATCTTAAAAAAAAAAAGAAAGAAAGAAATCAAACTATCTCCAAGTGGAATGCCTCGTTTCCACATAGCTATCCATTATTGAGGAACCCCCATCAATACTTTATCTAACTGAATGGTAACTCTAACTTTGGAAAAAAAAAATGCTCAAAGTTGACCCTTGGTTTGGATTGCACTGGCTCTGGGGTGGAAGAAAGCAAACAACCAACTTTTCCTTTTAATGATGGGAAACTTTGGAAAAGCACAGTTCTTAGATTCTTCCAGGAAGTAACTACAGGAGCCTTCAAGTCATTTCATTTCGGCCTCTCGTGGCATGACAAAGCATCTTCAAAGCCCCTTCAAGCTCTAAATTTTAATACTGCGTGACCTTTCCAGGAATATCTGTGTCCAACGAAGGGTCCAAGTGGTTCATATTCACCCCGGCATGGAACAAAGAGGAAAAACCAGCTCCCCCTCCATAGCACTCCTGTGCTGTAGCTGTTAGACTAGCTACAGTTGTACAGCTACTATATAACTTTGACGGACTCAACCAGAAAATAACCTCATTAAAAATCAAAAACCATTAACTGAAGGAATAAAGAACGATGTCACAGACACGGTCCAAGGAGAAAACGCTGAGCCTAGGGCAGCTCGTGACATAGCATCTTGTGGCCACCACCATTATGCCAGAGAAGAAAGCTGCCAAGGTCTCCATCACTGTGTCACCAGCTCCCGGTTCAGTTTCCTAATCTTGCGTTTCCCAGTCTTTTGCATGCCACGGTACTACAGAAAATGAGGGTTTTGAGACTACACTGAGGTACAGGAGGATGCTAAAAGTTAAGGGTTGCATGTCCAGGAGCTTTGCCTACTCCAGTCCCTACCAGCCATTCCCAAGGACTGAAGAGTCATATCTCAACACTCCTATCACCTAGGCCTGGTCTTCTGCTATGTCACAGCACACTGGTTGGGAGGCTCCACCCGGGGCACTTGTGTCTACTTGGCTGACGCAGCGTAGGTTATATTCCCCAGCTGCAGGAGGCTAGGAAAACAAATACTAATTTTTACCTTTTACTTCTGTAATAAGAAGCAGGTCCTGCCAAATTGGGGAATTCACCCGAACAGATGCAGGCAGGTGTTGGGAGGAAAAGGAAGGGGTAAGGGTTGAGAAGAGCCACCAAAAACCAATAAATCTGGTACACAAATTTATTTCAGTGGACCTTGCCAAGAACAATTGTGCCATAGAACAGGAGGAAGAGGACTTGGGCTTAGAAACAGGATTTCCATAGAGCTTGATAATTGTGTGATCTGTTTGCTTCCCTAGAGCCACTCAAAACAGCAACACCAAATCCAGTGACCCCCTTCTTTCACAGGAGTAATTCCGTGCTGTATACCATAAGTAGTATTACCCAGAAGCCCAGGTACAGGTGTCTCTGCTTTACAGGGTCCATTCTGCCCCTGATCTGGCCACACCTCTCCTCTTCAGGCGAGGTGATGGAGGGACCACTCAGGCTCACCTGATTCCCCACTCTGGGCACACACCATTCACCCCTTCTAGACTATGCTCTGTGCATCCAGGACTCAGAACGACCTACCCAAATGACCACTTCTAGGACCAATGCAAATTTTTTGCTAAGGGAGGAAACACTGCACCATTGGGTGCAAGCACTCAGCACTGAAGGACGGCCAGTGGGTGACTCGTTGAGAGGAGCACATATGTGACTGGAACATGGCGGCTGGAAGATGTGCACTGATTTGTGAGGCCCCTACAGGGAAGGACAGAATCAGGGTGGGAAGAGAAGAGTGGTGGTAGAGGGACGCTATCTGTGTTCTTGTCCCTGTCTGTCTTCTTCACCTACTCAAAAGTCAAGACAGCCAGGCCATCACCTGCTCTCAAAGCAAGATCATCTATGTCATTATCTATATCACATGGCCTTTCAGAGCTTCCTCGACACAGAACTTAGAGACCATTAGCCCCACTCAGAACTGAAAAACCACAGAGACTGAGCCACCCCATGCCTCTGCTAACTGGGATAGGGTTCAAGCCTTCTGATTCCATAAGACCAATCCTATCTCCTGTCAGGCTCTGGGAGTGCCATCCACAACACCAGAGTTACCTCAGAGTATAAGGAAATGAGAAGGGCACTCACCAGGACCAAAGACAGGGTGGGACAACATGAGGGGGCAGCAGTGTTGCTCCTGCCAGGGATCCTGAAGCCACAGATTTCCACATGAGTCCCTTCCTCATCCTACAGCTAAGACACTGTATTTTTCTCAGTCAGACCTACCATGCTAGCACCAGCCTCTGTCACTCTGTTTCCCAGGGGGACAATCAGAATCCAAGCCTAACCCTCCACAGCATACCAGACGCAGGGCTCTGGGACTACACTGTTTCACCATTGATTCTAGCCTCTGGGAGGTACAGTACTACATCTATGTCACCCCGTGTATGTCTGGATTGAGGCTGGGCACTTGATCCCAAGCCAGCCAATTCAATGGCTTCCCAGCAGCCAAGTGATTTCTCCCTTGGAAAAATGTGAACTAACAGGCAGCCTCGGCCAGCGATGACCTGATACAGCATCAGGGCTGGCAGCCAAGTTGGCTGGTTACAAGATGAAAAAGCAAAGAAAGTCCACTGACGAGGAGAATGCATCTGAAACATAGAAACAGAAGCAAGAGACAGGGCGTCCCCTGAGAGACTGGGGGAGCGGTTTCGGGTTCCTGGTGGCTCTCCAGGCTTCAATGTGGTGGCAATAACTTTCACTGAAATTAAATTTTCTTCCTGCACAAGGGGCCAATGGGACTTCTGTTACCTTAAACACACTATGAAGACAAAAACAAAAACAAGTAAAAACACCTGATGTCACTTGAGCCCACTTGCCTGTGTCTAGCATGAAGCCAAAAGAAACTTGAGTGAAGTTCAAGATCTTGCAGTTCCAGATCACTCTTTAAGACCCCATTCACACAAATAAATATGCCTGACATCTGTCACCCAGGTTCCACAACCATGCCGGATCACGAACCGCATATTCCCCTGAGAACCTCTGGCCCCATGCTCCTTGCTCAGAGGATGGCTGAGTCACCTACCTTCCAACCCTGACTTTCCCTGAAACGTCTTCTACACCTCTACACTGAGTTTCTTACACAGAGCCCCACCCCCCATCATACCCATACCAGACCACCCTAAGAGAGAATGGAGTCTAGTCCTAGTTTGGTTCCTTTGGGCCTTGCTACCTCATATACCAGGCATCAAGCACCATGGCACTAGCCACTTCTGGAAGAACTGCCCATAGCAACCATTCCTCCCCCTGCAAACTTCTATCCTTTTGATGTATGCCCTGTTTCAGCACTTAAACACCAAGCACTATCCTCCTGGACACATCCTTGGCCTCTCAATACCCATAATTGGGGTTCACATCACCTACTCTCCTCTGAACACCCCAGGCAAACCCCCATCTCAGTAGTGATCCTTTCCTGTCCCTCCGTGGTAGAAGTGTACCCTGCAGACCAGAAAGGAGGTACCAACCACCAGACTTCACACTTCCATAGGCACATAACTGGAAATCATTTGGCATTAATATAATAAATTAATTACCACAAAACTGTAGAGAATCAAAACCCTGTGAGTCACAGCTGGACTGAACACATTTCGCACCAAACTTCAAAATCCCATCAGACACACAGTTTACATAAATTCACCTTTTAAATATAAGCTGTCACAACGGAGTTCACAGAAGCAACAGTCCAGGGAAAATGTCATTATGTACAGTAGAAGGTCTTAATCTGACCAGGCAGTGAGTGAAATTATCCACAAAGACGCATTCTCCAGAGGAGGCCTCACGGGACCTGAGTAAAGCAATCAAAGAGAATTCTTTTTCCTGGAAGAGAAGCTAACCATAAAATATCCAATCTCGAACAAAGGGCACACCTCTCCTTAGCAGTACAAAAACTGATTCAAGCTTTACAGAGTTAAACAAACTGCCTGCAAGAACCATTATTTCTTTTTCTGCTTTTCAACTTAGGTCTTCAGAAAGGTGCCGGTTATTCTTATCTGGGAACTCAAATTTTACTGTAACACAAGGACCACCTGATACAACTGAAGCTCTTTGATCTTATCCAGATGCAAGTGCCTCTCACCACTGGGTCTTTGTTCATACCGTCAACCCTGCCCTGTGGCTTTGCCCCTCCTGGCTTCCCACTGAAATCCCAACTTTTCTTCAAGGCCCAGCTCAAATTCCTCCCCATTGGGCAGTGATCTTTCTCACAGCTCTGAATTCTGACAGTACCTACTACCCAAGTCACTACTTTGGCATCTGTCATGTATTACGTGATGTTGCTGATTTCCGATGAAGTCAGCTTTCGCATTCTATTTAGTCTCCCTGAAGCTCTGATATCTATCATTATCCCACTGATAACCTCCAAAGCAATATGAGACCTTTAGTATTAAAGAAAGATTCAACTCAATATATTGCATATACATAAGGCTGAAATGGATACATATATTTGAGAAAGATTTTGAGAAACAATGTTTGAAATAAAGTGGGTCGTTTGAATCCTACTCTTGGATTTGGGGTGACCCCATAAAATGGCTGTCAACTGGGGCATCCCAGTCTTGGGTCTGGCTGAACAGGGACAGTCTGGATAAGGGCAGATGAGAGAAAAACTCTGACTGTGTCCAGAAGAACCCACAGCCAGAACACCAAGTTCAAAATTCCAAGGTAATCTAAAAAATGGCAATCCAAAGGGACAAAAGAATGCAATGTATGGAAGAGTTCAAGGCAACTGTTTGAAAATTAAAGTTGTAAGCAGATGGAAAACTCTTATGTGGCACCTAGTGCATGACTTAGGGATGAAAGTGGAAACTTAAAGCAACCATACAAGGCTGGGCAATGATTCTTAAGTATAACACTTAGGAACTAGAACACCCTCTTCTACAAAACTCACATTCCATCCGCCTGTGGATATATTTCTTCAGTCATGTATACTCTGTGCAGCCAGGACTTTCTCATTTTCTCTTGGTAGATCTCCAGAGTGTAGCATAATGCTTGGAACCCAGTATGTTCTCAGTAAAATATATTTAACTCTAAACTTAGCTGCTTTGTTCAGTTATATGCTTACTACCTTAAAAAGTGACTGACACACAGTAGACTCAATCAATGCTTACTGAATTAATGGGAATGAATGAACTAGTGAACGGATGCTTGCCAATGTGCCAGACCCTCTCTAGGTATTGGAGAACCTGAGTTTTCCCTCTAGTAGGTTAAAGGAATTAAATTATTGTGATATATTTTATTCACTGTCAAGTGAGTATGGGAAGGATGGGGATACTTCATTAAAGGTGAGTATGAAATAACCATTAAATCATCCTAGACTACATGCCCCAGCTAATCTTGATCTAGTGTAGTAAATAAATAAGAGACCACGAGTCGCCAACCCATTGTAGACATCAACAGTCTAAAGTATTCCTACTCGATATACAAGGCAATTAAATTTTAGTCATGGAAAGGCTGGGCTCATTGTCATGGCTCACTCCCCCAATATCTGTGAGAACCAAACACCTCTCCTAATAATAAACACATGTCGTAAGAATCGGATTGAAAACCATCACCTTCGAGCAACGCCAGCCCGACCATAAAAACACATGTGCCTTTCCTTACATCTGTATCACTAATAAATGTTAACTGTCCAATCCACCAACAGCCTTTATCATCATTTTCTAAAGGTGCAATCCTTAGCACCCATATATGTGCATGTGTACTTATGTACATGTGTACACACACACACACACACACACACACACATACACACACCACCACGTGGCTCCTAAGGGCAAGAGTTTAATACTTCCCTGGAAAACAACAGCTTAAAGATTACCGAATTAAGGGATATTGGTTAATTACTCATTTATTAAATTATTAACTTACTCTTTCTTCATTCGTTACACATTTATTGAGTCCCTACTCCTGCAAATATTTTCCTACATATTGCAGAAAATTCAAAGACAAAAATAAGACACATTGCGTATCTTCAAGGATACTGCCCTCAGTTGGGGAAAAGAGACAGTCAGCATCACTGTGGAATGAGACCTATGCTAACACAGAGAAGTCAAGGAGCTGCTACGATCCCACGTCACACGAGGCCAGGAGCTTGCTTTTACTGAGCACCTGTGTGTGAGGAGCTTTTCAGAAGGCATCTCACTAATTCTTACAACAGCCCTCTGCGGGAGGTATTATATCTGCTTTCCAAGTTTTAAAAAAGAAACTTGAGGAATTTAAGTATTTGTTCCCACTGTGACCTGTTCTGCTTTCATGCTACAAGCAGCAGAAGCAGGATTTTAATCGAGTTGCCTCTGACTCACGAGTCTGTTACCTGGGGTATTAGGGCATGGCTTCAGTGAAGAGATGAAACGTTCCTTAACTATTGAAAGATGAAAAAAGACCTTTACCAGGCAGAACTAGGGTGTGGGTAAGAGGGCATCGGGAGCAGTAGGAACAGCGTATATGGAGACTTCTCGGAGGAAGATGCGGAAGGACCAGCAAGTAGGCCAGTGCAGCTGGACAGAGGATAAGGTAAAAGACTGCGTGTCATCTGGATCACTTCCTGGTTTCTTCTGCAAGTTTTCATTCTGGACCGAATACACCACCTCCTCCATGACCAGTCCGAGTCTGCGAACATGGGAACACTGCCAGATGAAGGAATCCCGTCACCTTCCCTTTGCCGGCAGCCTAGAGAATGTTTGTTTTTCATCACTGCCTCATTAACCTCACTGTGAGGAATTCAGGTTCATCAAAGTGGCATTACCAATATTTACGTCAGTTTTCAAACTTAATTTCTCAGTGTGGAAGAGAAACAAGGCAGTGGTGGAATGTTTTTATTTCACGGGCGCAGGACTTCTATAATTGCTTCTCGTCTTGGCTGTCGTTGAGGATACCTCCCTGTTTTTCCATTCAAACAGTAAACACTTCCTTTGACTTCCTGGCCTTCCCGAATAAGAAGATAAATAG
Source organism: Enhydra lutris kenyoni (assembly GCF_002288905.1). NCBI lineage: Eukaryota > Metazoa > Chordata > Mammalia > Carnivora > Mustelidae > Enhydra > Enhydra lutris. The sequence goes on along the minus strand of NW_019154146.1, from coordinate 12,900,103 downwards.
TAATGACTCTTACCCGTTTCATCATAATGGACGACATTTTTGAGGTTGTTGTAAACACTGTCCAATACAGCTCCATGAAGTAAGATGTGACTGAGAGAATGAAGATGTGCCTGACACTCCAATTCCATCCCAGGGACTGGTCTGTCTTTGGCTATTTTGGGGAGCACAGAGTGGGTACGGGTAGAGCCTCTGACAGCCTGAGTCAACTCTCCATCTTCACCAGAATCTCTCCTCATGGACTCTAAGCTCTTTTAGGGCAAGGTCCACCCCTTGCTCACCCCTGTATCCCCAACATCTGCCATAGTACTGAGTACCTACTAGGATACTGACACTTTTTGTTAAATAAATGACTCCCAAAAAATCATCCCCAAATAGTTCTTCTACCACCTGCTGTGTTTGCCAAAAAGTTACCAGTTATTAACACACGTAAGGAACCCAACAGAATAATTTAGGGTGGCCTCTGCCAGGGAAAAGGTCAGTTTTGATCAAGGAAGGATGAAAGAGAATGGTGCCAGGACAAAATTATAATACATGACTAGTCCTGATTCTCACCTCCCTGTGCAATGTGTCAGTCCTACACCCTTATATCAGTGTCTTTGCACAGCTCAAAGCAGGGCTGACCGTCATACCACCTCTAAAGTACCTGACCTTCCTGAGGGGCTTTCTTCTCTTTAGTTTCCCTGTCAGCACTCTGCATGGACCCACTGGCCCAGTGACAGCCGGTTGGTGAGGAGGATGGGATGCTAACAGAACAGGACGTGCTGGAAGAAGAGGACAAAGGCCCTGTGGGCTGGGTTTGGGATATGAGAACACTCTGCAAAATAGTTAGTCAATGCTCCCAAGCACAGGCAAGCAAGGAAGTAAGGTTTCCCAAATATCCTACATGCTAACGAGGCTAAGCAGTGAGAAGCAGAATTGACCCAAGCCACCCAAACGCCCCCTTGGTTGTTGTTCACTCACTCTCCTCAAGCAAATCGAGGAAGAGATATACGATGACAACGAGGCAGCAAACCCATGGCTGAGACGAATTATGGTTGTAGCTTCTGAGTGAAGGAATTCCCAAACTATAAAAAATGATGGTAGCAATGAGGACCTTGCCATTCATCATATAGTTTTGGGTGAATCAAAACATCAGAAGTTTGTCCTTTCTGAGCCAGAAGCAAGCAGCTGCTCAAAACCAGAAGTGGATGCAGATCTTGGCCCCACAGAGCAAAGCTAGCCAGGCTCAGATGCCCAGACCCTGCTGCAGCCCCAGGTGGCCCTCGGCAAGGATGGAGTACCCGGTGTGATGGTAGCCGAAGGTACCACGGACCATGGCAACATGCACAGGCACAGGCACAGAAAAAATGGGGTGTGTGGGCCCAGACACCCACCCACTGCCGGGAGGTACTTGAGGAAGGAGGCAGCACCAGTACCCATGCACTGGCGTTGGAGCAAGAGTCATGGGAGGAAAAAGCCACCCCACTTTGCCCACAGGCTGGCCTCCTATCCATTCCCTAATCCTTGTATTCTCAGAGGGATGGCAGTGATCTCCGGGCTGCTGTTGCCAGAGCCCCTAACTCACACACACCTTAGACTCTTTTGTCCACGTTCCCAGAATGGGAAACAGTCCCAATTTCAACTTATGGATTTTGGACACTGGGGAAGTGAAATTAGAGGATTTTGTGGGTGACAACCTCTGGACTGATTCAATGTATCGTTATAGCTTGCACATCTGAATGTGTTTGGAGGTGGTGTGTTACACATTTGCATTCCCCTGCTCCTTAAGTATCAGAGCGATTCTCCTATTCAGGGTGTGGGGAACACAGAAAGGTGCTATTGAAACATCATCCCCCCGCCCCGCCACAACAACCTGCTTTTTGGGTGGTCCAGTAAAAACACTATAAAATTCTACAAGGGGAAAAGGAAGTTAGGGCTTAGTCATGCCATTTCCCAAGTGCATCATCACCATCTGTACTAGGCAGCCAGCTGGTATAACTCTAAAAAAGAAAAGCCATCTGAAAACTATAAAACACTGATGAAAGATATTAAAGATGACACCAACAAATGGAAAAATATTCTGTGTTCATAGTTTAGAATAATCAACATTGTTATAATGTCCATACTACCCAAAGCAATCTACAGATTCAGTACAATTCCCATCAAAATAACAGCAGTATGTTTCGCAGAACCAGAACAGAGAATACTAAAATAAGTATAAAATCACAAAAGAGTAAATACTCAAAGTCGTCTTGAGAAAGAAGAACAAAGCTGAAGGTATTATAATTTCAGATTTCGAGAATATACTAAAAAGCTATAGTAGTCAAAACAGTATGGTACTGCCATAAAAAAGAGACACATAGATCAACATAACAGAACAGAAAACCCAAAATAAGCCATGATTACATGGTCAATTAATCTATGACAAAGGAGGCTAAACTATCCAATGGGGGAAAGACAGTCTTCAGTAAATGGTGTTAGGAAAACTGGACAGCCACATGCAGAATGAAACTGGGCCACTTTCTAACACAAAATAAACACAAAATGGGCTAAAGATCTAAATGTGAGACCTGAAACCATAAAAATCTAGAAAAGAACACAGGCAGTAATTTCTCTAACATTGGCATAGCAACATTCTTCTAGGTGCTTCCCAAGGTAAGGGGGGAAAAAAGCAAAAATAAACTATTGAGACTATATCAACATATAAAAGCTTTTTCACAGCAAAGGAAACCATCACCAAAACAAAAAGGCAACCTACTGAATGGGAGAGAATATTTGCAAATCATTCATCCAATAATGGGTTAATACCCAAAATGCATAAAGAACTTTCAACTCAACACCAAAAAAGAAAAAAAAAATCTGATTAAAAATGTGCAGAGGATCTGAATAGGCATTTTTCTTAAGAAGACATACAGATGGCAAGAGATGCCTAACATCACAACATACACTAATAATCAGGGAAATGCAAATCACAATTAGATATAATTTTACACCTGTCAGAATAGCTAAAATCAAAAAGATAAGACACAACAAATGCTGGTGAGGCTGTGCAGAAAAAGGAACCTTGTGCAGTATTGGTGAGAATGCAAATTGGTGCAACTGTGGATCTATTGGGTAGATCTATTGGGTATTTATCCAAAGAAAATGAAAACACTAATTTGAAAAGATATATGGACCCTTATATTTATTGCAGCATTATTTACAATAGCCACAGGGGCCCATTTTCTGATGAGACCAAATAGAATCAAGCTGCTGATCAAGGCTACACCCTTCAGATTGCCACCATGGCCACTTGGATCTACCACTACAATGGCCATGGCCATGCATCCACATTCGTACAACAAAATGCACCATCCATGCAACAAAAAAAAATAATGCGGAAGCTAACACTGTGATTTGTAACTCCTGCCAAAAGTGGTCCATTTGTCTTATAGTAAAAGAAGCCATACTGTATTGGTATTACCGTCCTCTGCTCTTGGCAAATTGACTATGTCAGACCTTGACTTCCACCCATCCATGGGCTATAGAAACAGAAAGACTCATGTGGACATAGCTGTTCCTGAACTATTCTACGGGGCCTGACATCACAGGATACCCCTTCACTGAGAATATGGCTTGCTTCTTAGCCCATCTGTTGCCATCTGCAGCTATTGTCAATGAACTAAAGATCAGTAGGTCAGTCTAAACTCCCTTGCACGAATTGTAATGGGGCTTCATGTCTTCTGCCATTAGCCACAAAACCCTAACAGGCTAACATTAACTTGGAAGGAGGATAAACTTCAGATCATCACAGTTCTTGACTAGTTAATGGCAGGGTGGAGGACATGCTGATATTCAAATGAAGTGAGTGATCATATCAATATGGCATTCCTTTAGGGGACAGGCTGAAGAGAGATCATTCCTATTAACCTTAAAAAAATGAATGTCCCATAAACAAACTGCTACTGCATATCAGGTAGATAAATGGAAGAAACTCCCCCACTGGCCTTCCCGTTCCAGGACTGAGAGGGCTGTTTAAGCAACACTTGAATAATACAGAATAGTCAGCACCGAAAGCAATGCAGGCAACAGAAAAAGCACGGGGTTATGGCTTTAGACAGGTTCTGCTTTTAATCCTGTCTTTGTCCTTAACTCTGGGAACTAAGGTAACTTATTTAAGGCCTCAGAACCTCCTGTTTTTACATCAGTACAATGGGAATATTAACACCAATCTCAATACATTAGCTGTCATGCAAACCACCTAGCCCTGAGCCTGATGCCAGCCCCTTCCCCTCACCCAGGCTCCCTAAAAAAAAAAACCAGGTGCCCCGCCTCAGAGCCCTTAGCTGACAGCCTGTCTCTCCCAATCATTCACACCCAACCCTTCCATGCAAAGTCAGGGACCAATTTACTGCTCATCGGCACAGACGGCCTCTTCTTCACAGGCCAAAACGGGGGCACCACCCAGTTGCCGACTCTGTCTGAAAGACACTGATGTGCTCCTCAGACACAGACATGCCAGGGACTTTCCCTGGTCTGACGGTGGCAGCCCCTTATCTTCAGTCCTCCTCCAGCAGCTGCTGGTTCTGAGCCTGGAGGCCACAGGACAGAAAAACAAAGCTGAAAAGGGCCTGTGGTGGTGTTAAGGGGTTGGAGTCACCTTTCTGTGTCCCCACGACTATTGCCAAATGGAAAAACATGCATCAGTCAGCGCTCCTTTCAGTATCTCCTCCTCTCCCTTCCCCACCTCTTTCCGTCCCTGCTTCCAGGCACAGGAGGGCCCCTGAGTCTGCAGGGAAGATGTAGTAGGCTCCCACTGAGCCTCCACCTAGGCTGCTTTGAATTAGACTTGTTCTAAATGTCTGCTTCCTGTACAAAACTGTTAAGTTCCTGGGGACTCTAGTTTACTCAGCTCTCCTCCGTAAAGCTCAGTATAGCACTCTGCATATCCTACGCACTCGGAAAACTTGACACTGATTGTGTCACCTCAGTGCTGACCTTAAGAGCTTTGGATCTGCCACTGCAGGAAATGCAGGCTTGGAAGAGACCTCGAGAGGACATCTCTGTCATTCAGGAATAGGCAGGTACAATGTTCCTTGTGTTCCAGCAATAGGAGGGGAGCATGGGGCAAGGTCTGGCCTGGGGTTCTTGGGCCTTCAAATTACATTAAACTACAATTTACCTTGACAACTATTGAATTTACAAGAATAAATCCTCCCAGAAAACGCTAGAAAGAACATCCATAATAGCATTTGCAAGAAATGCATTAAAAGACATTAATCAGTGAAAAGAAAGGCTCCAGCTGCCCAGAAATGCCTGATTAAGTTTGCAAAGGGCAGGAGTAGAAAAAAAGTGACTTCCCCTTTTCCCTAAAATGAAGCCCCTAGAGCCTCCTTTCTTTCAGCCAAAGAGGAACATTGTAAGAAGCAAGTAATGCATGTTTATATTTTTCTCTCAAACCTAAACAGTGCTTCCCATCCTCAAGTTTCATCAGCTTTTCTCACTTTTTTTCCTGTGTATCTTATTCCCAACAGAGATTATAGCAAGGAAGAGTCCACATGAGCCTTTCCTTGACTGTACAACCTCAATCTGGGATTAGAATAAATTCCAAACTCCTTTGCTTTGTTTTTATTCCATGTTACTTTTTCCATAGGCAGTGGTTTCTATTAAATCCAGAAATCAGTCATTTGCTAATGGTCTTTTTTTTTTTTTTTTGGTCATACAATATACTAGTAACAAAGTTAACTTCATCCATTTGATATTTTCATTGTGTAAATATATTTTAACTCTGAGTCATAAGAAAATAAGATACCAGACAAAAGATACATTCCCTGAGGCAAGAGACAAGGAAGATTTTACACAGAGATTTCATTTGAGGTGGGCCAGCCCACTACAGATATTAATAATTCCCTTTTGTAGACAATTTGAAGCCTGTTTCTATGATTATATTATATAATCCTATGATTTTTTTTTTAACCTGGAAAAAAAATGTTCAAATTCATCCTTTTCAACCATCTAATTTTCCAAAAGAAGACACGGAGGCTTGGATGTGAAATGACTTGCATGAAGCCTCCTAGGAAGGGAACGTCAGAGGCAAAGCAGGAAATCAGATTTCTCCATGTCTAAGGAGTTATTTCTGAGAAAACCAAAATAAATATTGTTCAGTAAAAATATGTTATTATGGGTGCCTGGATGGCCCAGTCGGTTAAGTGACCAAAACTTTTTTTTTTTTTTTTTTTTTCATTTGAAAGAGAGTATAAGCAGGGAGAGTGGCAGGCAGAGGGAGAGGGAGAAGCAGGCTCCCTGTAGGGAGCCTGATATGGGGCTCAATCCCAAGACCGTGGGATCATGACCTGAGCCAAAGTCAGGCACTTAGCCAACCGAGCCACCCAGGTGCCCAAGTGACTGACTCTTGATTTTGACCAAGAGCATGATCATGGTCATGGCAGTGATCTCAGGGTTGTGGGATCAATCTGTAGAGGGGCTCTGTGCTCAGCAGGGAGTCCTTAAGATTCTTTCCTTCCCCCCCTCTCTCTGCCTCTCCCCACCACTCATACACACACATGGCCATGCTCTTTCTCTCTTAAATAAATCTTTTTTAAAAATGTCTCATTAATGCCTTGCATAGAGCAGGCATCCAGTAAGTATCTGTTTGCGGAGTATGTGATTTATGATAATTGTAAAAAAATCACTGATGATAAATAAATAAATGCGGGAGAAGAGACAAATCTCCTGTGAGGAATTCCAAGTAATTTATGTACATACCCTACCCTCAAGAAGGTGAAGCATAACTCTCTACTCCTTCAGTGTGGGCTGCTCATACTGACCTCCCTTCCAAAGGGGACAGTGTGGACAGGTGGAGGAGAAAGAGTAACTCCACTGCGAAGACACTGACAAACACTAGCTCAGCAAGATGACCAAGGTCAACACCAACGGTGGTTAAGTCATGATGGCAGCATGTACCCTCAATATGATGTCGTAAGAACGGTACTTCACATCTGTGGTCTTCCTTCCAAAAAAACATAACCCAATCTAATCATGAGAAAAACATAATGCAAATCCCAACGGAAGGACATTCTACAAAACACCTCACTAGTACTCCTCAAAACTCTCCAAAACTAGGAAGGCTGAAAAACCGTCCAGCTAGGGGGAGCCTAAGAGATGGCTACTAAATGAAAGGAAGCATTCATTTTTTTTAAGATTTTATTTCTTTACTTAAGAGAGAGAGAGCACAAGCAATGGGAGCAGCAGAGAGAGGGGGACAAGCAGATTCCCCCCGATCAGGGTGCCTAGATTCAGGTCTCCATTCCAGGACCCTGGGATCATGACCTGGGCCGAAGGCAGATGCTTAACCAACTAAGCCCCCCCAGGCACCCCCCTAAATTTAATGAGGCACTCTGGGTGGAATCCTAGAATAGGAAAAAAGACATTACATAAAAACTAATGAGATCTGAATAAAGAACTTGAATAGTAATAGTATTGATATTGGTTCATTAATTGTAAAATACACCACACTCATAAAGTAAGATGTTAATAATAGGGGAAGCTGGGTAAGGTTACATGAGAATTCTCTATACTATCTTCTCAATTATTCTGCAAATCTCAAACTGTTCTAACAACAACAAGAACTATTTTTTATATTTGAAATCACTGGTGAGGGGATTAGGAGAAAAAGCAAATGCCTGTTGTAGCCCATTGACCTCCTGGCTTGCCATACTGTCTTTTTCACCCACCACCCACCTGAAAGCATACTCTCAGGAAGGAGTTCCTTAGGGAAAAGGGACACCATCCCCTTCCCATCCAAATATTTGCATAGTGTGTTCACACAAATCCTCAAGACAGACCATGGATTGAGAAAATTAGAATAGGCAATGCATGAGGACAGACATCTTTATCTGTTTTGTTCACTGATGTTTCCCAAGTTGATGGAAGAGTGTCTGATACATGGTAAGAGGTCAACAAATATTTGCAAAATGAATGAAAGCCTTAGGGTAAGAAATTACCCTATTTAAAAACATGTATTATATGAAATAAGATCTAAAGTACTGTAGCTGATTTTCCAAAATAAATATACCAAAACTTAAATACTCGAATGACTGTGGGCCCTCCAAAGTAGTACCCTTGGCAGGCACACACTTAATTCAATCCTGTTGTTATTATTCCAAATAATTTTAGAATTCTTCACCGGAATCCTTTAGCAGTCACAGAATCAAGTCCAAACATGAATAATGAGACCTTCACGATCCAGGCCCTGCCAAGCTCTCAACACTCGTTGCTATTCATTCCCTTCCAACAATTTTTTCTAAACCACTTCCCTTAAGACAAGTGTCCTTCTCCCTGAAACCTTCACCCATCCATTGAAAAAGTTCCAAATCCCCAAAAGCCTAGCTTGAGGAACACATTCCCTGAAAAACTTTTCCTTATCATCTCGTCACTAGCAACCCAAGAGAGAATTAATCATTTTGAGGGGGGGGGGGGGTCCTACGGCTTTCCCTTATTATTGCCCTTATCATGATGAGTGGTGTTTATGTGTTTATCTATGTTTTCCATATTAGCCTGTGAGCTTCTCACAAACAGGAACCTTGTTTCACTTGTCTCCATTGCAGCTACCTACAGAGCTGCTAACTCAATAAGCACCTACTGAATGGAACGGAACAGAGCTATAATTAAGTCCAGAGCCATATGACACAATTCCTTTTAACAACCTTAGTGGTGGCAAATCTTAATGCTTTCAGGATGAATGTACTGAAAAAAGATCAAAGACATTTAGGACCTAATTTGATAAACAAAGTGAGTAATCAGACTGAGTAATGCTGTTTTAAACAAAGACATGTTTATAAATAATGAGATTAATGTCCTTCTATGTCTCATAAGGTAAATAGGTTCAATAATCAGTCTTAATAACCTTGTCACTGAATCTGTGCCTACTACAAAATGCTTTCATAAACAGATAACAGAATCTAGTTATTGCAAGGATTTATCCCTTCATTATTCAACAAAGTGCTTTCAAGAAAATGTACTAAGCATCTGTGAGGACATGTCTACCCTGTCACTAGACAAGTCAAACTATGATAAATGACAAAAGTGTAATCACTATACTTTGGGAATATAGATTCTGAAGCTGGTCTTTTTTTATTTGGCAATAACTTAAGATTTTATTATTTTATTTTATTGTGGTAAGAATACTTAACATGAGATCTAAAACCTCTTAACACATTTTTTCAGTGTACAGTGCGGTATTGTTGACTACAGGTTTAAAGTTGTACCGAAGATCTCTAGGACTTACTCATCTCGCTTAACTGAAACATATGCCTGTCGATTAGTAACTCCCCATTTCCCTCTTCCTCCAGCCTAAGACAAATCCCCTTCCACTCTTTGATTCCATACATTTGGTTTCAGATAACTCATATAAGTGAACTCATGCAGTATTTACCCTTCTCTGATTGGCTTCTTTCATTTAGCACAATGTCCTCAAAGTTCAATCATGTTCGGGTGCCTGGCAGGCTCAGTCAGTAGAGTGTGCAACTCTTGATCTCAGGATTGTAAATTCAAACCCCATGCTGAGTATAGAAATTACTTAAAAATAAAATCTTAATAGAATATTTCATTTACAAAAAGTTCATCCATATTATCACATATTGAAGTTTTTTTCTTTTTTAAGGCTGAATAATGTAACATTATATTTATACCAAATTTTCTTTATCCATTCATCTGTCAATGGACGTTTAGGTTGTTGCCACATCTTGGCTATTATGAGTAGAGCTGTAATAAACAAGGAAATGGCTCATTTTGTTTAAGAAGGTATTTAAAAAGCATTCTCAGGGTGCCTGGATGGTTCGCGCAGTTAAGTATCTGACTCTTGATCTTGGCTCAGGTCATGATCTCAGGGTTTTGAGACTGAGCCCCGCATTGGGCCCCATGCTGGGTGTGGAGCCTGCTTAAAAAATAAATAAACAAAAAATTAAAAAGGCATTCTCATTGAATTGTTGTCTTTAGCCATCTTTAGTGCTAAATGGCGAGGGTGCAGGTGGTATGGTATATGGTGAGAAGGAATGGTGGTGTTGTATAACGTGGCAAGGAAGATTTAGCCCAGATTGTGACAGCCTTCTACTACTAGTCTGTGGTGTCAAATGTGAAGCCTTTGGAAATTTCTGAGTTCAAGGCAAGTGTAAGACCTATGTTTCAGAAAGGTGACTCCATTGCCTGCATGGAGGATACAGTGAGATGCTCAGGGGAAGGGATGAGACTAGAGAAGCATGAGAAGTGGGAAGATCTCTTAGGTGAGGCATTCATCAAGCCAGCAATTCTCACATTACTGGTCTCAAGACCCCATGACCCTCTTAAAAATTACTGAGGACAGTAAAGAGCTTTCATTTACGTGGGTTATATGTATCTATTTTTACTGTGGTGCAAATTAAAACTGAGGAATTCTAAAACACAAGAACACATAAGCATATATTCCACTAGCCATCAAAAATGTGGCATCATCATAGTTTCTGTAGCTACTGAAAAACACTACTTTGTACTCCTTAAAGAATAAGAGTGTATGGGAATGCCTGGGTGGCTCAGACAGTTAAGCATCTGCCTTTAGCTCAGGTCATGATCCCAGGGTCCTGGGATTGAGTCTCACATCTGGCTCCTTGCTCAGCAAAGAGCCTGCTTCTTCCTCTGCCCTGCTGCTCCCCCTGCTTGTGCTCTCTCTCTGACAAACAAATAAATAAAATCCAAAAAAAAAAAAAAAAAGAAAGAAAGAAAGAACAAGAAAGAAGTGTTAAGAAAACATTAAGAAAGAAAAAGAGTGTATGAAGAAAATAAAGTTTCACTATTACAATGAAAATATTTTGATCTCACAGACCACCCCCCCGCCAAAATGGTTTCAGGGACCCCAGGGATCTTGAGAACCACTGATCTGAGTAAGAAGCCAAAGGCAGAGATGACAGGAAAGAAAACACACACGTGCGTGCACGCACACACACACACACACACAGATTATACTTCAGCAGTAGACTAAGGATATCTTGGTGACAGACTGAATGAATGCTGGGTTGAATATGGTGGTTTGGAGACAAATGAAGGAGAAAAAAAAACTAAGAATGATTCAGATTTTTATCTTGGAATATGATGTGGGATGGTGATTCTTTCTCCCAATCTCTCTCACATTTATATATGTGGTTGATAAAATAAAATTTGTATACACTCAGATATATTTAAAAGTGTCCCTTAATTTTGGATTAAGAGGTATAAACTTCCAGTTATAAAATAAGTCACAGGGATTAAAAAGTACAGCCTAGGAAATCTATACAGTGATAGATGGTTAACTACAGTTACCATGTTATTTTGTGACATATATGAATGTTGAATCACTATATTGTATACCTGACACTAATGTAATATTATATGTCAACTATACTATGAGTAACTCTTTCCAAGTGTCCCTTAATTTTTTTTATCTATTGAGATTTCTAAGCAAATTCATGATATCCTAACTATAGAGAGTCTATGAATTTCTTCCTCTTACCAACAGTACCTACTAAGGACTCGGTATAAATGCTTGATGAATGAATAGTCATTGAGTGAATTAACCAAGTCAAGTAAATAATTTTTGAGCCCTCAGATAAACATAAAAATGCACATGTCAACTCTTAAACAATGAATCACCTTTTAGATGGTTATTGAATTATTTTTCTAAGGGGACAGACTTCAACCTTGCAAGTCCAAGAACAATAGTACTAACCCAACTTCATTCTAAGAAACACCCATCACTTAAGTGTGTCTTTCTTTAAGTAGGGCATGTCCATTTAATTAGTTTTAATTTAAGTCTAATTAACAAGATTTCAACACAGAACAAGATAAAAGCCAACTTCTTATTTCCTGAACTACCAAATCAGTCTCTGATCATTCTGACTGAACCTGAACTCATTTTTTTAAATATAATTTTATTTCAAAGTTTTCAGTAAATGAATTCACTTCAATAAATGAATTCAGTTATCCATTTGATTTCAATCACTTCATTCCATTTTTTCTGACTTGTAACTGTTCCAACAAACCCAGACACATTCCCAGAATCCCACACTAAGTCTCAGGGGATGGTATAGTAATTAACATGTTTTTTAAATTCAGAAACTTTTTTTCTCAGAACATGCAGAGCCATTATGAGATTTTATTTCATGTTCAGCTCTGTTCTTCTGCAACTCTCCATGGACTGCTCTGCCTTGTCCACTGGGTCTTGTCATTCCCGGATCACCTTGTGTATGTCATGCTTGTATGATTTTCCTCATTCTATTCGCTTCATCCGGCTTGCTGTCTTCCCTCCCTCCTCTTCTTTTCTTTCAAGGTAGAGTTCAACTATCCCATCTGGTAGGAAGTCTTCCCCAGTCCCTCCAGCCTTCTATAATCACTCACTTCCCATAGGCCCGTCCATGTTTCTCTACACATGTTTCTCTATCCATACTGCTTCTCTAGGAGTTGCGTATCCTTTACTTCATGAGTCATGAGGCTGTGGGCTGCTTTTATCCATAATATCAGATGTATAATCAGCCCTTCATAATTGCGCTTGAATAGAACTGAATGAGCAAGAAAGATACTAGGAGAGAGAACCTCAAACCTCATAACCCAGCTCATGTGCAGGAGTTTCCCCAAATTCCTAGCACACATTTGATCTCTTGTCAGTAAGAAAAGCCTTCTCTGTAGCATTTAGCATGTATTCCCAAATATGTCATTATACCTTAAGAATTACTAAACTTCCACTTCACCTTCTCAAACTGATAATAAGGAAGCTTTTAACAGGACAAAAAGAGGAGAAGAGGACCCTGAATCATCATCAGAATCCAGATGATGGATTCAAGGACAGACTGACCTAAAGGTCTGAAAAGGCCGAAGAGAAGGCCAAGGGCGAAAATGGCAGAGATTTTGATGGAGCTGGTTTGGCAGAGAAAGAAAAGAGAATTATTCTGAAGGAGGGCTGGCCCTCTGTTCACAGCCAGTGGATTCTGGTCAACTGATGGAGACTGGCTAATATCTGAGAAGCTAAAGCCAGAGAGCATTTCTTCTTTCTTTTTCTTTCTTTCTTTCTTTCTTTCTTTCTTTCTTTCTTTCTTTCTTTCTTTCTTTTCTTTCTTTCTTTTTTTCTTTCTTCTTTCTTTCTTTCTTTCTTTCTTCTTTTTTTTCTTTCTTTCCTTTCTTATTAGTTTTAATTTGTGTTGAATATTTTCCCCATCCCTTTATTTTGAACCTGTGTGTGTCTTTGAAGCTGAAGTGAGTCTCTTGTAGGCCTTGTTTATCCAGAAACCCACTTTGTGCCTCTTGATTGGAAAATGTAATCTATTTACATCTATATTAATTACTGATAGATACAGACTTACTTTTGACATCTTAAAAAAAAAAAACAAAAAAAAACAAAAAAAAAAAAACAGTGACCTAGAACAGTGAGCGGGCTAAGTGTGGTCTCCAAATACTTTTTACATCAGCGTTTCTCTCACCTGCTGTCCAAGCACTGTGCCTCGCTTTATGAGTGACTGTGTGGTGGTCTATTACTGCCCCCAAAATGCAGCTTATCTGAACTCATCTCTGAGCTTAAGTTATTCCCCTAATCTGAAATGTTCTTCCCCCATTCTATCACTTCCTCCTTCAAGTTCATGTGATTATTCCCTCCAAATTTTCTTGGTAAGAATCAGAAAATGTTAGCATATTCTATTTCTATTGATCACAGCCTTAATTAACAAGTGGGGTGGGGGGTTACTGAGGCTAATTAGGTTAGGTGACTTATCGAAGACCAAACAGCCACCCCAGAATCTGAGCTGCTTGGACTTGTAATCCTACCCCTTTACACCATTCCCACTTCAATATTTACTCACCTTATTCTGTTCTGAGTCACTCTATCTGGTTAGAGTTTCTTCATGTGGGATAAAGACTTAAAATTCCCACCAGCTGGTAAAGTCCTGGCACAGGGTTATGAGAGTTGGTGTGACACAATGGAAAACATGCCATGTGGAGCTAAACTCGACTCATAGGGTTCTACCACACTCTGTTTGACCTTGGGTGATTTATAGAACTCTCTGAGGCTCAATTTCCTCATCAGTAAAATAGGACTAAACGTAAGTGGGGCCCAGAGGAGTGCCAGAAGGTTGGACCAGCCATTGAGAAAATCAACCCCCACCACAGCCTGCTGTGTGGATAAGGATAATCACCCTATGCTGCATGGCCTAGAGAGGATACGCCATATCTGTATGGCCCGCTCTCAGTTCTAAACAGTTCCTTCCTTCTGGGATCTGGGGTGATGTCTACTAAAGTAAAACACCAGCTGGTTTTCAAGAAGGGAAACATTTATGCTGCCTCTGCATAGAGTCCGAAGGAAAAACAACAGATAGCTTTCCAAAGATCTAGTCCAAAACATAAAAATTAAAACTTTTAGCTCTCTGCCAAAATGACTTCAAAATTCTCTTGAAGAGTTCAAAACTCTAAAGCCTGACCTTATGGTCAAGGGCATCAACCTCCCAATGCAGCTATTTTTGTCCTCTTACCCCGTCCAAAGGCCACACTTCCTTCTTGACCAGATATGATACCCTATAACCCTTACCTCTGGGCCCTTATGCATGGAATTCAACTTTTTATCGTTCCAAAGCAAAGCTAAGCACAGAGCCTGCTCACTGAACCAGAGCCAGAATATGTCATATATCTATTTTTTAGAAAAAGGACTCCCTTTTATTATAAAACAGGAAAGGAAGCCCTAAGTATGCTCCATGTTTTTTGTGTTTATATTCACACAGTTAAATGAGTGGAATAATACTAAGCCTTCCACAATGGGAATCTCAGAAGGCTGGGTTCAGCAATGGGCAGAGGTGAAATGACTGTCTCATTCTCTAAATACCTCTCCTATTTCCAATTGTACCAATGAGTATGTAGTTGTTTCTCCATTTTATAAAATAAAGAAAATAATTCCTTTTCTTAAATGTATGCCTTTTAGTTTTTAATAAAATGAGTGTCGGTTGTTGTTATTTTCATTCCGAAATAGCCTTTACTTCCCAAAAACCAAAAACAGTTTAGGAAATGTGGGGACAGTTTGAGCTCGGATTTACTAAATTAGCAAAAAACTTCAAATTCTCAAAAGTTTGATGGTAAGACTATTCAGTTCCTTCTTTTCTTTTGATTTATAGCTATAACTATGTGCAGATTCACTTTCTCTGATTAATAGGCAATTAATGACTGAGTAAGCTGAAAAATGATTCCACATCTCAAGGGCAGCCAAATCAAAGTTTTTCATTTTTCTGAGATTACTGTTGATTGCTCCCTATAGAGCTTTCCTGGATGCCTGTAGTGGACAGTGTTGGTACCCATCTCATCCCTTTACAAGGCAGGTGCCCCCAGTGAGTGAGTGTTGGCTGTTGGTGGCTCACAGCTGCTCCCTTCTCTGGAGAACTGTCCTCACCAAGAATTGCCTAAGGGTTCAGTTTCTCCTCCCAATCCTCAAGGGGCAAGGCACACAGCCACTAGCTGAGCTGAAAAAGCCTAGTTCTCTTGCTGCAAGGTGAGATAATCCTGGAGTACCATTCACACTCCAGAGCTACCCTTAGGCTCCACTGAAAGCCATGTCTTTGCCAGATTTTCTTGCCATTTTTTTAGTTCCTCTTAGTAAGCTATTTGCACTAGATAAGAAAATCATTCCCGTTTCAGGCCCAAAACAGTGTTTTGGTAGACTCTAATAAGGAATATTTATATAATTATAAATACATTTATAGCTGATATATAAATTTATACAACTTATATAACGCCTTCATATAAATTTCATATAGTTTCTAGTAGAGTGAGACCTACATTTTTTAAAACTTATAAATTAATACAAAGAAACAACCAGCTCACCACTCCCCATATTCAGGTAGGATGAAATCCAAACTGACATTCAGATTAACAGCAAGATCCAAATCTCTGAAGCACAGAAATCACAATAAAATGCACTTATTATGTGTGGCATATGTGGTGGGGTTTTGCTGTTGTTGTTTTGGAGAGAGAGAGTACACCTGCAAGGGAGGGCTGGAGGGCAGGGGAGGGAGAAAGAGAATCTTGAGCAGGTTCCTCATCCCAATGCAAAGTCTGTGGTGAGTGCTTAATACACAGTTGACAACTGAAGAATTTTTTGCCAATATTTACTTGATTGGAAATAATGCCCAATTCAAGAATGATTTTGACAACAGCATGTTTATAAAAATGTTCTTAAGACTTTTATGTAATTTTGGGGGGCGTCCCAGAAGACGCTTAACATATAGGGGTAACTATACAGATTTAGGGGAATAGAAAAAGGGAGTTGGGGCCACGCTCCAATGTTCAAGCAGCTGTTGCAAATTCCAATGTGATCTTGACTCTATCACCCTGTCCCGTGGCCCAGGGGAAAGGGTGGAGCCTGTGGGTCCCAAAAGAATCCTTTGTACCTCTGAATGTACCTGGAAAGTAGGACTAACAGCTCTATGAAATAATAATAAAAATACACCAAGAAATGTATTAATGTTTTAATGGAGCTTTTTGAAATCTTAGCTGATAGGTTAATAGATTAATAAAGTGAAACAAGAAATAAATAGAAAAAACTGGCATACTGGTCGATTATTCAAATAGAATCTATCTGTAATTCATAGGGTAAGTTGGAATTTCCCTTTGTTCAGAAGAATCTGTTTTATAGTATGATCTTGATCCAGAATAATTACATGCAAACAGAATTTTAAGATATAAAAACAAGTTATATCCTTAACAATGGTGGCTTCAGAGTCATAATGCTGAAGACCAAAAGGAAACTATATACTACATCACTTTCTGTGAAGAACTCAAGCAAATGATAGAAATGTAGTTTAATCATGTCTATAATATATAAAGAAGTTAATCCTACTTTCAGTGCTCTAGGAGCTCCAACCATAAAGCAAATCGTATTTTAAAATAATTATCCATGACTTGAACATCTGAAGACCATGTCTATATTTAAATGATCAGTCCAAGAGAATACGTATTTTTTCTAGCAAGGTTGTTGTTGTTTAAACAATTCAGGGGAGCTTCTTTTAGAATTACCTTCACAGAATATAGCATATTCTTTCGAAAATTTTCAGTGGTGAAAATCTTTGCC
Organism: Enhydra lutris kenyoni; assembly: GCF_002288905.1. Lineage (NCBI taxonomy): Eukaryota > Metazoa > Chordata > Mammalia > Carnivora > Mustelidae > Enhydra > Enhydra lutris. Next base: position 12,883,044 of record NW_019154146.1, on the reverse strand, counting down.
CTTTGAAGTTGGATTTGACCTTCAAAAACAGCCAGCACCTATTTTCAGACAAGCTAAGGAAAACTGAATAATAAGGTTGGACTGTTAAGGCAATTACAGATGTGTGGTAGCTGACAAGAACACTGAAGCATAAAAGAAGTTAAAATGAAGGCGGCTGCTATATTCTGGTCTTTTACATCCTGCCCCGGGTGTCTATTTCTGGATGGCAGTCACCACGGTGTGTTTTTCAGGTGGACACCAAAATCTGTGGAGCTTTTCTTATAATCCTGAAGTTCAGATCTCAGGACATAAGTTGAATCATATAATAACAATATTCTCAGCAGTAATCTCTCAGTGGCATTGGCTTGAAGATGGACTCCTTGTAGCCTATCTGCTCATCAATTACATTACCATAAATATTTCTGTGGCAGTGATGAATGATAAGAGCACAGACCTCGGAGTCAGGCTGCTTGAGTTCAAGTCCCTGTTTCAATACTTCATATTAAGGCTAGTTAATAACCTCTCTGGGCTTCAACATCATCATCTGCTAAATAGACTAACTGTACCTTCCTCATTTGGTTGTACAGATTAAGTATCACATTTCCAGTTCTTAGAACAGCACCTGCTGCACCGTCAACACTAAATAAATATTAGCTACAATTATTTTGTGTAGTAGCTATAATTGGCAAATAATAAGGAGCTAGCCTTAAAAAAAATAGCCCTTTACTGATTCAGCCACTATACTCTCCTCATCTAAATCAAAGAACCTTAAAAGGATCAAAAGCCATGCGGTGACTGACAGGACTCTGAATACACAGGACACAGATAATCCTTGGGAGGCATTTTTAGAGTACCATAATGACAGATCCCAAAGTAATTCTAGGAACCTCCGAAGACATAGTGTTATTGCTGTTACCAGAAAGTGTTGGCTGTTATGTTGTCTTTTGTTGAATATAAAATACCATAGATTGAAACATGCATCTGTTTCAGAGATACTAATTGAAAAAAATGTGTGCCTAAGAATCAATGAAATATGGTAACAGAAGTTTCTAAGGGGACATCTAGCTGTCCTCTTCTAGGTGGAGTCCCAACACTGAAAAGGGAAACCTTCCCAAGATGCTGTGTGACAAAGGTGACAAATGAGCTTTGAGTTTGGCATAGTGAGAAGGGGAAAGCCCCTGAGGGAAGACCATGTTTTATATGAGGTGAAGAAAATGCAGAAGAATGTGGAAAGTTTTGAGTTCCTAATGCAGGTGTTAAAAACTATCCAAGTGAATTCTGAAATTCAGAAGTATTTTTCCATCTGTGGAAAGAGTACACTGTTCCTGTCAAAAATGCAACAACCACCCAAGAGGGATGAACTCCCAAACTTCTCTTTCCAAGTTGCCTTATGGGTTTCTGGTAGCTCCAGGTTTGGACTGCAACCATAATTACCCTCACCTGGGCCAGCTGGTCTTCCTCTAACAGTACCAGAGCCAAAATACTCTGCAAATAGTACTAATAAATAAAAATGGGTCAGCAGGCCTCCAAGGCCAAGATCCCCTTTGTAATTTATATTCCAATTCAGCAAATATTAGTCAAAGGATCTGGACTAGGTGCAAGGTATTGTTTAAAATGGGACCAGGTGCATCGTGTTTTGCTCTCAAGGATGAGAAAGATACTCAAATTTGGCATCCACTCCATTCTGTGCACGGCATGAAGGGAATATGAACTGGGAGGGAGGGGTGAGAGAAAGAGAGAGGAAGGAGGTTTACATCTGTAAAACAGTCTAATTTTCTGAGTGTCTTGGACGTCCCTAAAAAGAAATTTGCACAGAAGTGTAGATAAGCCCACCTTCTGGTAATCCACTGTAATCCATCAATCATAAACTTTAAAGACACTAAAAAAGTGGTCCTAAGTTTTTTTGCATCTCACACCCTCTCTACCCCACCAGCCTATGGATCTAATTTGCGAATCCATACCATATTCCCTATATAAGAATATGACTTTTGAATCCATCTCCTCAACTGATTTGGAAGCATTGTTGCATAAAGTTCAACCATTGGTGCAAGCCTCTGAGTGAACCTACTGCTTTTCTGCAGATGAACAGAGTACCACTGAAGTCTGACTCATCTCCTACAGCAGAATTTATCCTTATATTTAAAATTAGGGCAGGAAAGAACACATCCTATTTTTATCCATTAAAAAAATAACTTCTTAATAGAATAATTAAGAGTCAACTTATATTTCAGTACTTTCATAGTTATTTAATAATAATATTGCTCATACCCTATTACACATAATTCTAAATTGTTTAATGTCTTCCATTTATGATTTGAATGAGATTGCTGAATATCTGAAAACTGAAAATGTTACATTTATACAAGGATTTTTAGAAGCTAAGATTGGTATATGTTACTGCAGGAATTGGAAGGGACCTATCAGACTATCTCCAGACATCATTTACCCAACTCAAATTTTCTTTGTTTTTCATCTTATATATATAAATTTTTTTTAATTTTATTTATTTGTCAGAGAGAGAGAGAGAGCGAGTGAGTGAGCACAGGCAGGCAGAGTGGCAGCAGAGGCAGAGGGAGAAGCAGGCTCCCTGCCAAGCAAGGAGCCCAATGTGGGACTTGATCCCAGGACGCTGGGATCATGACCTGAGCCGAAGGCAGCCACTTAACAAACTGAGCCACCCAGGCGTCCCTTATATATATATTTTTGAAGATTTAATAATTTATTTGAGAGAGAGAGTGAGATCACACAAGGCGGGGAGGGGCAGAGGGAGAGAGAGAATCTCAAGCAGACTCCCCACTGAGCATGGAGCCCAACATGGGGCTTGGTCGCACAACCATGAGATCATGACCTGAGCCAAAAATCAAGAGTCAGACGCCCAATCAATTGAGCCACCTAGGAGCTTCCAGTTCATATGCTTAAAAAAGCAACTGTCCAAAATGCAGAAATGAATATGTTGGTTGAATTATCTCTAGTCTCTTTCATAACTACGCCATCAACATCATTGTTCACATTTTTGTGTTGCATTTTTCTCACTGGCAAACTGAGCTGGCAACACTTTCACAGCCAGTCGCCTGATAGATGGATTATCTTTCAAGCTGGTGACCTTGTAGCAATGAATCTGAAGTCTTCTCCACCACCCCCACTCTTCCTGGTATTTTTCTGAGATGCCAGAGCTCCAAGGTTTATGCCATTGTCTGAGTATCCAAAAGATGGGAATGATAAAGCACATGACATCATGTAAACTATGTTATTTTGACTTTTAAGTTTTCCTTAAATATAAATCGTGGCTAAGGCTGCCCAGAAGTTTGGCAAAGGTCAGCCTGGTTTTATTCTCTGTTGGTGGGTGAAACTGGAATTCCTTGGCCTTACAAATCCTTGTGGTCTCCACAGACAGCTCCTCCTTTCTAAATCAAGTTCATCTTCAGTGTTTACTCAAATGTGTTTGGCCCACTAATACTTCTTTTAATGAGAATGCAGTTCCCTGCCAGAAGTCCCATTTGGATCATTTACTTTTTCTTTGTTGATCATATCAAGCAAATCATTACAAATAATAATACTGTAATAACATAGTTCTTTCCAGGAAATGTCTTCTTGCTGATGACATCTAAGACTGGATATTATTAAAAATCTGACTTTTTTTTTTCATCCTGACTGCACTGCAATTTAACACCTCTTGAAGACAGACAATGTGGAGAGATTTTCTGGCTGGTCATCAGCATTTCAGGTTGGTGGTCAGATGAAAGCTCTAACAGAACTCTTTCCAAGGATTTGTTGTGCATGCTCAAATTCTTTGTTCTATGTTGACTCAAGCTGTTTTATAAAATACCTCTGTAAAGACAGGCCATTGAGGCAGTTCAGAACTAAACAAAAATAATCATTTCATTTGTTTTTCATTTTCTGAACATGTATAATCCAAATAACTTCATTATGCCTTAATGACAAATAATGTGAACTCTACCAAACTTACTGCAAAACCTTATTAAAAACTTCATTTTGAAATAACAGCATTTGCCTCCATCTTGAATTTTGTCTCCTCGCATCCCATCTGTTCTGATGTTCTACCAAAGACAGTCTCCTGAGTTAGAGAAGGAAACAGTGTTGGTTTGATGAGCCATACAGAATCTTTCCAAAGTAAAATTTGTTTCCAGCAGAACTTTGTACAGCCTACTTAGTATTTCTCCAGAAAAGTGGCAAGAAGTACTTCTTTGGTAGCAGAAAAAGGTAGCATCTGGGTGGGGGGGGGGAATCAATCTTAAAGTTAGGATGTATTTGGTTACAGTTACAGAATACCATATCAAAAATCAGAAATAACATATTAAAAAAAATATATTTCGCTTAAACCAGAAGCTTGTTAATGTGCTGATGGCACAGCTCAACCATGTCAGAACTCTGAGTCAATAACATCTGCTGAGTCCTCCATCCGTTAACTCTTTTCTCCAACGTGCCTTGAAATGTTCCATTGGCCTCCTCTGTGCCAGCACATATACTCGAGAGAGTGGCACATGCTGGTCCTGGACCCACTACCATGCAAGGCTCTACGGCTGATACAAACAGAACACAAGGGAAGGTCTTTGTAGTTAGGACACGAACTCCCTCTTTATTGAGAAAAGACCCATATAAATGAAATCAAAGTACAACAGGCTGACCACAACAGTCAGGCATTCACTTGATTGTCACAGACTATATCCACCTGGGTATAAACTCTTACGGGCAAAGCCAAAGCTGAAAAAGAATTTTCTCAACAGTTATTTAATGGCTCACAGAACTGACTCAAAGGCTGAAGGCCTAAGATTGGAAACTGGGAAAATCAAAGGAATCCACAACCAGGGTCACATAAAAGGAATTTCTTGACTGCGAAGCCACCTCCACACTCCAGGTATAAGACACAGTTCCTGCCAGATGAGTTCTGAATAGTCATTTTATTGTACTGCTGGCCCCTTGCTCACATCTACCGTGAGTTCACTACCTGTGAGGCCCCGTTCTAAGCAAGTTAACTCTATCTCATTTAATCCTCAGGATAACACCCTAAAGAAAGTAATTATCCCACTTCACAGGTAAAAGTACTGAGGCTCACAGAGACTGAGTCGTGGGCCTAAGGTTATAGAGCTGGTACGTAAGGGACTGGCACTCACACTGGAGCAACCCAGCTCTACCACATTATCTGCCTCTCAAAGCCTAGGTAGGAGCCTCTGAGTTCCTGAGCCAATGGCCTAGATCCCAACCATCAGGAAAAGCATATATATGACCTTTTTGGCTTCCCAAACTCTCACATGGCAATTCTCTAACATGGGAAGAGAGTTCAGACCTGGCAAGGAAAAATTTACAAATTCCACTTCAAAGACTACAAAGAAAGACAGGAAAAAAATAAAACAAGTGTAAGACCAAAACGTGGGAAGAAACATTCTAATTATGCTCAGGGTATAACTTCCTATATTCAGCCATATTCTGAATGTTTGTTTCAGCTTAGGAAAAACTCAGTATTTTGTTATAGTTTATGGGAAGACAAATTAAGGTCAAGCATTTGTATTTTCCCTTTTGCTCTCTTTAAATTATGCCAAGACCGCTCTGATAAAAGATAGCTTGCCTAATGTCAGTCCTCAGATCAGTGGAGATAAAAATGTCCTTATTTCATCCTACTTCTCAATATCTACGTAATTTCCCAGAAATCATATACTCAAGCCTGAACTCAGAGAGGGTTTTATTAAACACAAAAAAAGGAAAACCAAATCAAACCAAACCAAAAGAAGTCTGGATATGGAGTGGGAGGAAAAATATGACCATTTTAAGGATGCAAAATTAAACTAGCCAAGTTGAGGACATCTTTCTTTCTAAGGGATATAAATAAGTAGTTGTGCCCAGACCCATCTTTGTATCTCTTCTTAGCACTCTGCACTGAATATATGGTCTTATCTCAGCTTATACTCCAAAAGTAGTACAGAGAAAACCCTATTGTCAATGTTCATGATGATCCACTCTAGGGAAGAGTGACTAGAATTTATTATTTTGCTCCCAAATACAGAGAAAAAGAAATTGTGCTACTGCCAAATTACCTCTTGGATTTGTGTAACCAATATCCAATAACCACTACAATATATACAAGGCTGATGTATTTTGCAGGGAAGGAAACAAAAGCGGGTTAAAGCAAAATTTTAAACTCCTTAGAAACAGAGCCCTATTCTATTCACTGTCGACTTTAAATCCTAAGAACAAAATTTTGAAGGAAACTCTAAGATCTTCTTTGACAGAAGTATGTAACCAAGGATCTGAAGTATATAAATATTCTTGCTTCAGAAGAAAACTCTGGCCTGGAAGAATTCAGAATGTGAATTTTAAAGGACACGTGCCGCAGGAGCTGGCTCAGCTAAGTCAGGAACAAGAGAATAGAACATCTCACAGACAAATTCTGCTCTTGTATTTCCTTTTTCATATTTTGCACACAATCTATCCTCAATTTCCTGAAATGTCATCACTTTCCATTTAATAAACAAATGATAAAGAAAGCTCAAGACATGAAGTCAGTGGCCAACAATCTTCATTTGATTTGTTTTTAAACCCCACAGTTAGCTCTAAAGGCCATTTGGATTTAAAGCCTAAAGACAATGACTTCGAGAAGTTCCTGTTCCCTTTCTTCATGCAACCATATGAATGATAAGAATTTGCAGCTAATTCTAAACATAAACCTTTCTGCATTTAAACATTTCTACTGGTTTTAGTTTTCACTATGGGACTCTGACTCTCAAAATACCATTTCTTTTATAATTCCTGAATTTGCTTCTTGACAGCTTTCCAATAGCCAAAATGGGCAACTGACATTATTGTTTTTCTAATAACATAGGCACTTAGGGCAAAGGAATCTCATTCATCTCTGACTGTTCCTAACACTTGTTTTTCATTTGTAAGGATAAATACTCTGAAAGGAAGTTTTTGGTGACTGGAAGAGACACAATGTTATTCCTATTTAAACTGACTTTCATTAAGAAAACTTCGTACTAAATTAAATCAGCCTATTATTCTGTCCCTGACAGGGATGTATTCTGGAAAGCCATGATCGCTTTCCATGAAGTTAAACTCAAAATGTCAAGTATATACTCAGAAAAACCTTAGCTTTGGGCACCTGGGTGGCTCAGTCAGTTAAGTGGCTGCCTTTGGCTTAGGTCATGATCTCAGGGTCCTGGGATCGAGTCCTGCATCGGCCTCTCTTCTCAGCAGGGAGCCTGCTTCTCCCTCTCCCTCTGCCTGTCATTCTTCCTACTTGTGCTCTCTCTCAATCTCAATCTCTCTGTCAAATAAATAAATAAAATCTTTAAAAAAATAGTTCAAAAGAAAAAAGAAAAACCTTAGTTTTTCTTAATAATTATAATCAACCATAAACTTAATCTCTTCGTAGTTTAACAGAGGGAACTTTCTGAGGAAATATGTACTTACTCCTCACTTAGTAAAGTCATTCTTGTTTGTTCCAAAATAAGTTTCTTGAGCATTCAAGGCTGCTTCTAAATCTTTCTGATATTTGAAAATTTATTTCAAATATTTTCTTTATAAGGAACACCTTTTACCTTTTGTTAGGAAGAACAATGGATTAAATGATTTTTATGTTCTTTCCCTACTTTCTCTATTTTTATGTACTCCTATCAAATACAGTGGACCCTTGAACAACATAGGGGTTAGGGATGCCAACACCCCCTCCAGCTGAAAACTCACATATAATTTTAACTCCCCAAAAACATAACTACCAATAGCCTACTACTGACTGGAAACATTGTGAAAAATATAAACAGTCGATTAACATATATTTTGTATGATAGATGTATTATATACTGTATTCCTACAGTAAGATGAATTACAGAAAAGATGTTGTTAAAGAAAATCATAAGAAAAAATACATTCACAGTACTGTATTATAAGAAAGCCATATCTAAGGGGACCTGTGCACTTCAAAGCCATGTTATTCAAGGGAAGACTAATCTTCATTTTAAAGATATTCGCTATGAATATTAAATCTGCAGACATGCTATCAGGTCTTATCGATCCTTATTACTTAATCAGCAAAATGAGAAGACTGGATAGAGATGATCTCTAAAATAACTTCCTGCGATTAAGCTGAACCTTGGGTGAAATGTCCCGGTATGGTCTCCACTTCAGTCTTGCTCAATGATTCCACAGAAACATAGTCAACATTGTGCTCACTTGTAAGTGGACATAAGTCCAAAATGTTTTACTCAGTTGAATTATCTGTTTTTACTTCAAATTCCTTAATTAGGTTCAGTAAAAGTTGCCAAAAGGGTAAAGTTAGTTTTCCTTCTGCCTTTGGCCCCGAAATCAGCATGTTGAGGCTCCCTATCTTGCCTCTGTGGCATTCTTTCAGTGTTCTCATGCTGGCGAAGGTAAAATTTACAGAAAGCTCCTGTATGGTCTGAACTTACAAAATGACCTCTTTCACATGGAAAAAAAATCCTGAAATATATCAATAAGAATTACTTCACCCAATATTATCAAACACAGATTCTTTTGCAAAAAAAAAAAAAAAAAAAAAAAGTGTTTTTCTAAAGAGGTGTAATTAAATTCAGACTCAAATTATGGAAAATGAGTATTTCAAGTGGCAATATTAAGATTTCTTTTAATGATATAATGGAGATCTTACACTATGTAAAACAATGTTTATACAGTTAATAATCTCTTAGGTAGTACTTTAAGGGTTTAATGCCCTACTTAGGCACCCTGATTTATTTTTGTTATTAGATATAAGTTTCGTTCCTTTTAACAGACATTGTTGCTTCTATACACATCATTTATAGGGTAAATAACTTTTTATGACAATGCACAGCAGTCATCTAATACTGCAACATATTTATATTAAAGGATCTCGCATATTATACCAAAATAAATTCTAGGTGGAAGAGAGTTAAAAGTCAATGAAGAGAAGGAACAGAGAAAGCCTTAAAAAAAAAAAACAAAAAAAAAAACCCTCACAGTAAAGAAATACTTTGAAAGTACAACTCAAAATATAGAAATAATGAAATAAAGAATTTCTGGACTCAGTCACATAAAAGCAATATTAAATTGGGAAATACTTGCAATTCTGAACACTGACAAAGGGCTCATTTCCTTCATATATAAAGATCTCCTAGAATCAATAACAAAAGGAATAAAATAAGTAGAAAAAAATGGGTAAAGGATATTACCAGACAGACCAGAGAAAGGGAAATACAAATAGCTTTTTAAGATACGAAAAGATATTCTACTCCACTTGAAATAAAGGAAATGCTAGTTCAAATTTTACCAAGATACTTTTTTTCAAAGGTCAGATTTGTAAAAATAAAAAATTTAATGAGGTGACATGTTTGTGCATTCTCATACATTACTGATTGGAATATAGTTGATGCCTCTAGGGAGGGAATTTGGTAATAACTACGAACATTTAAAATAGGCATATCTTGGGCGCCTGGGTGGCTCAGTGGGTTAAGCCACTGCCTTCGGCTCAGGTCATGATCTCAGGGTCCTGGGATCGAGTCCTCCATCGGGCTCTCTGCTCAGCAGGGAGCCTGCTTCCCTCTCTCTCTCTCTGCCTGCCTCTGTCTACTGTGATCTCTCTCTGTCAAATAAATAAATAAATAAATAAATTTAAAAAAATAAAATAAAATAAAATAGGCATATCTTTAACCTAGCCAATTACACACGCACATACACACACACACAAACACATCCTATATACATACTCACAACTCTGTGAAATGACATATTCTTTTTTTTTTGAAATGACATATTCTGAAGTCTATTGATTATGTTAAAATTCAAAGCAGCAAAATAACAAGAGTAGCTTAAAAGTCATCAAGAGTTAGCTGATTTAAAAAATTAGGACACTCCATACATTGGAATAGAATGTTAAAAAGCTTTCTAAAGAGAGGATGAGGAAGTTCCTTGTGTTCTGCTGTGCAACAAAAATCAAGATATGTTTTCAAGTTAAAAAAAGCAAAATGCAGAACATCATTTGGGTAAAACTGGGGACAGGGGAACCACACATGTAATCACTTGAATATGCAGAGATTATCCCTGGAAAGACAATCAAGAAACTGGTAGGACATTAAGGAAAGACATCAAGAAACTACCCTCTAAAGAGGGTAATAACTGGGGTGCGCGTGGATGGCTCAGTCAGTTGAGCATCCTATTCTTGGTTTCTGCTCAGGTCATGATCTTAGGATCATGAGGTCGCCCCACGTAGGTCTCTGCGTTCAGTGGGGAATCTGCATGAGATTCTCTCTCTCTGCCCTTCCCTAACCCCACTTACTCAAGGGCACATCTGCACACACAAGCTCTCTCTCTCTCAAATAAATAAATAAATCCTTTTAAAAAATAAAATAAAGATAAAGAGGGGAATTGGGTAAATGGGGAACAACACAAGTAGAGTGAAACTTTTGGAGACAGAACAGAAACACTTCTCAGCTGGCTTGGTGAGCCAGTATTACACCCAGAAGTGAGAGTACAAAGGTGTGGGGGCCAGCCTGCCTGTGCCAGGAATCGGATTAGTAGGAGTCAACTGTTTTTCTTTTTTCCTCTTCCTTCCTTTTCTTTCTTTCTCTTTCTCTCTCTCTCTTTCCCTCTCCACACACCAACCCCTATTTTTTCCCTTCTGCTGCTGCTACTACTGCTGCTTTCTCTTCCCCCTTCTTCTTCCTTCTCCTTCTATTTGAAAATGGGGATCTTACCACGGACATTTCATGATCATGGATCTTTCAAGCACTGTAATGACAGGCATTGACACCAACTTCCAGTGATCTTGCCAGTACATTCCCAGGTATAGAATGTACCCTTTTCCTTTGTTTTGGTCAAGTATTTATCCAATGAGCATGATATCATCCTTATAGACCTAAAGCACTGGATATGGCCAACTATTCTGTGTGTGTGTGTGTGTGTGTGTGTGTGTGTGTGTGTGTGTAAACACATACATATACACATATGTGTATATATATATATATACACACACACATATATGATAATAACAAGTTGATTACAAAGCAAATATAAGGAAATGTCAATATTTAATAATACCAAAATTACTTCCATGCCATAGAAATGTAATAAGAGCTTTCTATCTATCTTTATCTCTCTCTGATAAGCTATTATAAACAAGAAATTTAACTAAAAATGCATGTACTTTATATATGGAACAGTGAAAGTAACAGAATTAAAATTTCAGCAGATTACAGCAGGAAACTTCTGGGTTTTACTTGCTTCTTTCATCACAAAGTTTCCTCCATTTTCCCACATCAGTTCTGATTTGAAAATTCTAATAATTGCCCAAGTTTGCAACAGAGACACACACACACAGCTTTCTTCCTACTCTGGACGTCTTCCATGTGCCTTTGGCTGGAAAGTATGAAGGAATCAAAGCATTTCCTTAAACAATGGAAGCCAACATAAATCCACTGATTCTAAGAAACAATAGAAATGAAATTTCCACTGGGATCAAATTCAACAGCTGATTAGCATTTCTTTCATGCTAAATATTTGGCTCAGATGTCAGGTTTGGGGTAAGGAGAGGGGACTCCATTAGCCATTATATTAAACAGGAACATTCACCAAAGAGTCATTAACTTGTGTTTTACTCCTTCGAATGTCCTTTCTCCTTCTTAATGATCATATTAAGTATCCTATCTTGGACCATGCCTGTTGTTTGGTTTTCACATTTTTCCAGTTTGACAGTAAGAGGCTTATTCTAGAAAAACTAACAAACCAGACCACCCACCAGCTGCCAAATGGCATATTCTATTGTATTTTATGTTGTGCTCTCAATCCATCTTCAGAAGATGATGTTAATGAAAAGATTCTTGTAGCCGTTTCTATTCACTACATAGCCCAAGTAGACAGGGGGTGGGAACCCAAGAAAATACCAGAAGATAGATGTATGCTCTTTGGAAAAGATCACTAAGCTTGTTTATGCATCCAGAGCAGGCAAACCTTTTATAATCATCTCAATAAATCTGGCACTTAAAACAGACATTCAGTCTGCTATCACAACAAATCTAGACCTAATCACAGGTTCTTGTGGGTTCCAAAGTTACGTCACATTTATTGTGTGTGTTCTTGTCATCCTGAGCATCTGCTCTCTGTTTTCTCCAGCTGGCCACTTAGCCCAATGCACTCACCTCAAGGCCTGTGGTCACCTGTGCTTCACTTAACCCTCTTTACTCTTTCATGATTTTAATTCACCCATCACCTTCAACTCCAGATTCTCTTCTTTTTGCAAACCAGGCCTCAGATTTCTGGCTTCAAACCTTGGCTTCAATATCTCCTACTGGCTTTCTTTACCTTTTACGAACCTCCAAATGTTTCTCCAGGTTTTCAGACCTCTGATTCTTTTTTCACTCTAACAATACAAATTCTTCATTTTTAGCGTCCACCACTGTGCCCGAGGAGAATGCCCCAGTGCAACTTTCACCCTTGGGCAAGCACAGAGTCAGGAAACATCTGTCTCAGAAACTTGCTTCAACAGGGACCCTCCAGGCTCCACTTTCCACTGGGCTGTGTTCACTGAAGTCCAGTACGTATGTCATATCCACTGCTGTATCCCCAGCATCCAATACAATGTCACACACATTAGAGTTTTGAATGACAAATGTCTACTGAATGAATTCCTAAAATGGTAATGAAAGCTATTTCTGCCCATCTTCCCACATAGTTAAAGGACGATTTTGATTTGTTAACAAGATGCAGACTAGCTTCTCTGATACTTACTTTCCGGCTTTGCAGGCATAGCTACATCGGGTAGAACAGAATACTCACATAGTGAACTCCATGGATCATCTATGTCCTAAGACATAGACCTAATGAAATGGCCCTTTATGTGAGAAAACTGTCTGATGGAAACTACGAAGCTACTCCCTAAGGCTGTGATAAAATTTTAAGATGACCAAATATACAGAAAGTAAGATAAATTAGAGAAGGATCAGAAGATTGGCTCAAAGATAACGAATAAATTAAAAAATAAGAAATATAATTGGTCCGGGGCACCTGGATGGCTCAGTGGGTTAAAACCTCTGCCTTTGGCTCAGGTCATGATCTCAGGGTCCTGGGATCGAACCCCACACCAGGCTCTCTACTCGCAGGGAGCCTGCTTCCTCCTCTTTCTCTCTCTCTGCCTGCCTCTCTACCTACTTGTGATCTCTGCCTGTCAAATAAATAAATAAAATCTTAAAAAAAAAAAAAAAGAAATATAATTGGTCTAAGATGCCGTGAGAATGCCTATAACTTGTTTTCCCTAAACCAGCTTCCATAAGATTCTAAATCTTGCCACAATGTGCCCTAAGACAGAGATATATAGGTAAGTGTATTGTTACGGAAAAAGTTTATAATATGTGACCCCTGGAGGAAAGACGTATCAAAACCACATGGATAATAAGATTGCTTCTGTGAAACTGTAGAGAGAAAGAAACATCTAGATTTTTAAACTGATACATAATATACATACAGTAGGATGCAGAAATCTTGTACAACTTGGGGTGCCTGGGTGGCTCAGTGGGTTAAGCTGCTGCCTTCAGCTCAGGTCATGATCCCAGGTCCTGGGTTCAAGCCCCACATCGGGCTTTCTGCTCAGCAGGGAGCCTGCTTCCTCCTCTCTCTCTGCCTGCCTCTCTGCCTACTTGTGATTTCTCTCTGTCAAATAAATAAATAAAATCTTAAAAAAAAAAAAAAGAAATCTTGTACAACTTGAATTTTTACTTTGTATACATCCATGTGACTACCAACCACATAAACATATAAGACAGTTCCAGGACTCCAAAGGTTCTCACACGCACATTCTGTGAAGAATCGTTTCTAAAATATTCACTGGGTAGCCTACTGGAGAGATTTTAAGTGATTCTTCTTTATACCATTTTGTTGCTAGATTTTCTACATTAGTTTTCCTTATACAGTCAGAAAAATAAGAATGTCATTTTCCTTGTTGACCTGTTGAGCAGCAGAGGTGCTAATGAGCTGATCTCAAGGAAACGGACTGGAGGTACCCAAACTCCTGATTTGGGCATTTAGGTAGCTTTCAATATTTCTTATTGATCTTGGTTTTCTTTGTATATTTCTTGCTTTCCTTTTTTTTCTCCTTAAAACTTAGCAAAGCTTTCTTTTCCTTCTAACAGTTTAATCTGTCCAACTGTGCAAGACGGTTGTATGTCCATGTTTTCTGAGCCTCATAGGAAGTACGGCATACTCCCAGGCATGTGTGTGGTGCTACAGACCGTGTCCTCCAAAATTCGTCTGTTAAATTCTAACGCCCAACATAACAGCATTTGGAGGTGAGGACTTTGGGAGGTATTTAGGTCATGAGGGCAGAACCTTCATGAATGAAATTAGTGCCCTCATAACAGAGACCCTAGAAAGTCACCATGCCCTTTCTCCCACATGAAAAGACAGTCCTAACCAGACACTGAATCTGCCCAAAACTTGACCTTGGATTTCCAGAATTGTGAGAAATAAATTTTTGTTGTTTATAAGTCACCCAGTCTGTGGTATATTACAGCAGCCTGAACAGACTAAGACATGTGGCCAACTGAAATCAAAGTGGAATGAGCCCATCAAGAAAGAGACACAAAGGGGCACCTCAGTGGCTCAGGACGCTGTGTCTGCCTTCGGCTCAGGTCATGATCCCCGGGTCCTGAGATCAAGCACTTTGTGGGGCTCCCTGCTCAGCAGGGAGTCTGCTTCTGTTCCTTCCTTTGCTCATGCTCTCTCGCTCTCTCTCAAATAAAATAATAAAATCTTAAAAAAGAGAAAGAGACACACACAGATAAGAAATAAAAATAAAAGCCTGATTACTGATAAAGGCATACTGAAGAAGGCAGCTTAGATCTGTAGGTACACTCAACCTTCTATTACCTATGACCATGAGTTCAGCTTACAGATCCAAAAACCCAATCACTGCAGAGACAGCACCCTCTTCAAAAACTATTCGACAGATAAAGGCCTACAGCTTCAGGACCCACCGCTTTAAGAAAGATAGGGAATCAAGCCACTGAATGCTCAGGTGTTCTCTACTAATCTCACCAAGTAGATAAGTAACCAAGCAGAGGGAGATGAGAAAAGGGTGGAAATTCTCCCCTAAGGAAATTGAGTGGAAGGCTCCTTTTACGCAAACATGAGGATTCAGAAAAATGGTCTCCCTCAACACTCCGGATACACGGTTGACTAAATATCCTTAAGGATTCCATAAATCCAGATTCTGTAATTCCAGAAAAGGAGTTCCGTCTTCCATTTCTTCTGTACCTTTTACTACAGGGTTTTGGGTTTTTTTTAATTTTTTATATTTATTTTTTCAGTGTTCCAAGATTCATTGATTATGCACCACACCCAGTGCTCCATGCAATACCTGCCTTCCTTAATACCCACCACCAGACTCACCCAACCCCCCACTCCCCTCCCCTCCAAAACCCTCAGTTTGTTTCTCAGAGTCCACGGTCTCTCATGGTCCATCTCCCCCTCTGATTTCCCCCAACTCACTTCTCTCCATCTCCCAATGTCCTCCATGCTCCACAAGTAAGTGAAACCATATGATAATTGGCTCTCTCTCTGCTTGACTTATTCACTCAGCATAATCTCCTCCAGCCCTGTCCATGGTGATACAAAAGTTGGGTATTTATCCTTTCTGATGGAGGCATAATATCACTACAGGATTTCGTAAAGCAAGTTTATAAATAAATAACAAGCAACCAAATAAGTTCAGTGAGATAAAAGGAACTTTTAAAGGACTGTATGAAATCTCACACTTGGAGAACATCTCCAGTCACACACAGGGTTGAAACCCACTAAGAATATGTACATTATTGAAAAGACAAAACACAGAAACTGGCTTACTAGTAACTGATCTCTTTTGCGCCTGAACTTCCAAACTCCTCCTAATCTCATTGTCACAACCTGAGATGATGAGTCACTGAAGTTTCTATGTCAAGTGTAGTTGGCACTGGATGAAATGCTGAAGCTAAAATTCCCACCAAGCCTGTTTTTGTAACCTGTGAAACACATCCACACAATTAAGGACCCATTTCCTGAAAAGATATTCTCAACTTTCCAGCGACTCTGCTAACTTAAAATTGGAACCAGCCTTCAACTGGAGAGTGTGAGGATCCCAAAAAGGAAACAAATGTTTTGAAGTAAAAGACTTCAGGGTGGGGTGAGAAAGGGAAAAGTTTACAAGATAATAATTTTTCAACTATTTCTCAAAAAGACTTCATGCACATTATTTACTTATTTTATAAGTTAACTTTTTACTAAATTTAGCATACGTGTAGGAAAGTGCATTGTGAGTAAGGCCTTGATGAATCATTTTAGAATGAACACATCTGCATAGCCAACCCCAAATCAGGATACAGAACATCGCCAACACTGACAAAACTTCCCATTGCCCCCTCCTCTGCATTATCATCCCCAAAGGGATCACTATTCTGGCTTCTAACACCATGCACTGGCTCTGAGCTTTACATAAATACAATCACACCGTACGTACTTCTGTGTGCCTGGATGCTTTTGCTCTGCTGACATTTGGGAGTTTCACCCATGCCGTTACACACAGTAATAGTGGTGGTTTCTTCATTCTTACTGCTGTTCAGTATTCCACTGCATGAATACGCCACAACTTACTTATTCATTTTACTGCTATTGGAAACAGCAGTAGTTGCCAGCTTGGAACTATTATGAAAAGTGTGACTGTGTGAATTCTAATAATATGCCTCTTGATGAGTACTGGTACACGTTTCTGCTGAGTGTCTTCCAAGGAGTCAGTCATAGGTCACTAAGTCTGTGGCAACTTGTTATAGCAGCAATAGGAAACTCATATAATCACCCTTTCCCCTTTTCATATGTTTATTGGTCGTATGGATATCCTTTTTCATGAAGTGCCTGTCTGGTTAAGTCTTTTGCACACTTTTAATATTACATTGTCTTCAGGGCTGGGAGTGGATTTCCTTATATCCTCTGTACTCAAGTCCTTTGTAGATAATATTTAGCATGCATTCTCCCACTCCATGGCTTAATTTATTTTACTCAGTGTTATCCCTTTTTTAAAAGTTTTATTTATTTATTTGAGAAAAGAGAGCTAGCATACATACAAGTGGGGGGAGGGGCAGAGAGAGAGGGAGAAGCAGACTCCGTCCTGAGCAGATGCTGGGCTCCATCCCAGGACCCTGGGATCATGACCTGAGCCGAAGGCAGACGCTTAACTGACGGAGCCACCTTTTGACAAAGTTCCCAACTTTAATCTTGTCCAATGTATCTATCTTTGCCTTTCCAGTTGGTGCTTTTTGTGAGCTTTTGAGGACGCCTTGCCTACAAGATCACGGAATTGGTATTTGGCTATTGTGCAAAGTAGGCATCAAGGTCTACTTTCTCCCACTTAGATAACCAAGTGATCCAGCATCATTTATTAAAAATGCCATCTTTCGGGGCACCTGGGTGGCTCACTGGGTTAAGCCTCTG
This sequence comes from Enhydra lutris kenyoni, assembly GCF_002288905.1. Lineage (NCBI taxonomy): Eukaryota > Metazoa > Chordata > Mammalia > Carnivora > Mustelidae > Enhydra > Enhydra lutris. Next base: position 12,865,611 of record NW_019154146.1, on the reverse strand, counting down.
TCTTCGGCTCGGGTCATGATCTCAGGGTCCTGGGATCGAGCCCCGCATCGGGCTCTCTGCTTGACGGGGAGCCTGCTTCCCCCCTCTCTCTCTGTCTGCCTCTCTGCCTACTTATGATCTTTCTCTCTGTCAAATAAATAGGTAAAATCTTAAAAAAAAAAAATGCCATCCTTCCCCCATTATATTGGAATGACGTTTTTGTCATATATCAGGTAACTATATATGTGTAGATTTACTTCTGGACTTGTTTCTATTCTATTGCTCTATTTATCTATCCATCTTTGCCCCTGTTCAGAAAAGAGTTAATAAAACAGGCCTGAGAATGTTATCCTTTGACAGACTTGCATATAAGATTAGCCCTTGGCTGGAATGCGGAAACCTAGATCTGTGGAGGGTTTCTACCATTCCCAGAACTGACAGGAATTTCTCACTGTGCCTAAACTCTTTGTACAAACGATGGAGATTACGCTGGACACTTGTTTTCCTTCTAGAGTTTGGAAGTTGGGGGTGTACTTGACAGAGTATGTGTACATGACAAGCCCCCAATAAAAACACTGGGCCCTGAGTCTCTAATGAGCTTCTCTGACAGACAACATTTCACATCATGTATTGTTATAACTTGCTGGGGAAATTAAATGTGTCTCCACTGGGAGACTTTTGGAGGTTTGCACTTGATTCCTCCAGAGTTCACCTCATGTGTCTCTTCTGTTCTCTCATTTTGCTTTGTATCATTTCACTGTAATAAATAATATCCATGAATATGACTATACCCTGAGTCCTGGGAGTCCTAAGGTCCTAAGTCCTCATCAAGCCTAAGGATAGTCTTGGGGACCCTTAATATAGCACCAATACCAACTGTCTTAATTACTCTAACATTATAGTCATGCTATCTGGTAACAGAAGTTTCCCAAATTTGTTATTCCTTAAGATTATCCTATTCTTTACCACTTAAACTTTCATAGTCTTAAGATTTACTCAATGTTCACAAAACTCGATCTGCAGTTGAATTCTACTGGTATTTTACTTGGTCTATAAATCCATTCGAGAAAACTGATGTTTCTACAATATTTAGCCCTCTAATCCATTCACATGGTATACTTGGTCTTCTTTCATTTCTTTCAATTTTCTAAACAACATTTTGTAACCTTTTTTTTTTTCTTTTGGTGAGAAGGTCTTGTACATCACATATTAGATTTGTTACCAGGCATTTGGTGGTTTTCATACTAAATGTAAGTCTTATTTTTCATTTTTATTTTCTAATTGTTTTTTACCATTCTACAGAAACATGATTTTTGTGTATTGACCTTAGATCTAGCAACTTAATAAATTCATTTATTAATTCCAATAGTTCAGCCATAGAGTCTTTTGATCTGTTATGTAAGCAAGCACATCAACCATAAAAGCAAGAGTTTTGTTTCTTCCTTTTAAATCATTGTTATGAGCTGAGTTGTGTCCTTCCAAAATTCATATCTTAAAGTCCTAACCTCAACCTCGAATGTGACCATATTTGCAAACTGAGCCTTTAAAAAGGTAATTAAGTGGGTGCCTGCGTGGCTCAGTTGGTTAAGCATCTGCCTTCGGCTCAGGTCATAATCCCAGAGTCCTGGGATTGAGACCCTCATTGGGCTCCCTGCTCAGCGGGGAGTCTGTTCCTCCCTCTCTCTTTGCCTGCTGCTCTCTCTGTACTCTATCTCTCCCCATGTCAAATAAATGAATAAAATCTTCAAAAAACAAAAACAAAGGTAACTAAGTGAAATTCAAAAAACAAAAACACAGGTAATGAGGTCATTAGGGTGGACCCTAATCTAGTATGACTATTTATGAGAAAAGAAGATTAGGACACAAGGTCACACAGAGGGAAAATTATGTGAAGACACAGAAAGAAGATGGCCATCTGTAAGACAAGGCAAGAAACCAATCCTGCTGACACCTTGAACTTGGACTTCTAACCTCCATAAATTTAAGAAAATAAATATGTGTTGTCTAAGATACCAGTCTGTGCTATTTTGCAGTCCTAGAAAACAAATGCAAATGATGCTTCACAACTCAGTCATATAGTTATATAGAAGCATGCATTATATGCCAGGCACTGGCTTAATTTGTTTTCATACATCATTTCTTTTATTCTTCATAATGTCCAAAAAGACAGGTAGTATTGCCTCAATTTTAAAAAGGATAAAAACAGATCCGAAGAAATCAAGAAATGTACCTAAGCCAGGGTGCCTGACTGGCTCAAGTCAGTACAGCATGCAACTCTTGATCTCAGGGTTGTAAGTCCAAGCCCTGTGTTGGGTGGAGAAATTACCTAAAAATAAAAGAAAGAAAGAAAGAAAGAAAGAAAGAAAGAAAAGGGAAGAGAAGAAAAAGAAAAAGAAAAGAAAAGAAGGAAGGATGGAAGGAAGGAAACAGGGAGGGAGGGAAGAAGGGAGGGAAGGGAGGATGGACATATGTCATATAGAACTAGACATCATGAACTCTGCTGCTTCATTCTTCTGCCTTCCTAGGGTTGTAAAACAATTATTATACCTTCAGTCACTTGCCCTTTACTTAACTGAAAAATAAAATTTTTTTTTCTCAGTAGAGGAATATATAAATATATCATAGAGGCCTATCTCTGATCCAGACCTATCACCCAGAACTGTCTCAATATCCCAGAGTGGAGTATCAAACAAGATGCAAATTTTCAAAGGATCTCACAAATAAACAGGCATATAACTCTTGAATCCCTCACCTCACTGAGGACATGAAAGGGTAGGAAGAGAGCAGAAAGGAAGATTTTTAGATGTTAGTGTTCTGTGTCTCCTCTGCCACATGGAGGCCTTGGAGATGCCTGACCCTCTTTTCAAGTCTACCAAGAGGGGCCCAATGGAATCTCTCAGTTTGGGGTGGCAGTGAACTCTTTGTTCTCTGGTTCTAAGTAGAGAAACCTCAAATGAAAGAGAAGGGATGGCTAGTTATCAACAGATGAACCAGAAGAGTGATGGCAGGGTTAGGCTATAAGTAATTGCAAAATTTATGGGGACAGAGATGAGTTAATGTTGCCTAAGGACCAGACAAGGGCCTTGTAAGAAGAGGTTATTTTAGGTCCTTAGAAAAGCAGCAACGTATAGGGGTAAAAAGACCTCAGAGCAAAGAAAAGTAGAAGTTAATCATTCAAGTTCTAGATGTTCAGGGAAGCAACCAGCTATATTGAAAAGGTATTCACTGCATGTGAGGGAGCCAGTAAGGTGGGGGTATCAAGTGCTCACCCAGAAAGTCAAAAGGCAGCCTCAACACCTGCAGGCCAAGAAAATGTTAGGCTCCCTCACTATGGCACCAGAAAAGACTTCTCTGCTTCCCATCTCTCCCCCATCCTGTTCCTTGGCAGCAAAATAAGGGGGAAAGCTCAAAGAGTAAGAAGGCAAAAGAGGAAAGCCAACTATTGCTTCCCCCTACCATCACCTCACCTTGGGCTTTAGGGCAGGATGGGAACTAGGTGCTTCACCTCGAAATCAGTTAGGATATTTTGACTAAATCAAGATTCTTTGTAATACCTAAGAGCAACTGGAAAAGTCATCTGAGGCAGAGAAAGAACTCATCTCATTCAATAAACATAACAGATTTAAAAGATAATTAAAAAGGACAATGAGGGGCACCTGGGCGACTCATGGTTTCGGCTCAGGTCATGATCTCAGGATCCTAGGATGGAACCTGCTTGAGGATTCATTCTCTCTCTCTCCCTCTTCTTCTGTCCCTCCCCCTGCCTCACCCCACCCCCTTTATGCACTCATGCAATCACACTCTCTCAAAAAAATAAATAAAATCTTAAAAAAAAAAAAAAAAAGGACAATGAGATACCACTATGCACCCATTTTAAAGGCTATCATTAAATAAGACAGATAAGGGGTGCCTGGGTGGCTCAGTGGGTTAAAGCCTCTGCCTTCGCCTCAGGTCATGGAAAGAGAAGGGATGGCTAGTTATCAACAGATAACAAAAATAACAAAGGTATAACAAAATTATACCTCAATAAAACTTTTTTTTTAATCATTTCCTCCTCATCACCACTGAATAAATGAGGAGCATGTTCTTTTTTTTTTTTTTTTAAGTTTTTTTTTTTAAATTTATTTGACACAGAGAGAGAGAGCACAAGTAGGCAGAGAGGCAGGCAGAGAGAGAGGGGGAAGCAGGCTCCCCGCTGAGCAGAGAGCCCAATGCAGGGCTCGATGCGGGGCTCGATCCCAGGACCCTGAGATCATGACCTGAGAGCCCTGCATCGGGCTCTCTGCTCCGGGGAGCCTGCTTCCCCCTCTCTCTCTGCCTGCCTCTCTGCCTACTTGTGATCTTTGTCTGTCAAATAAATAAAATCTTAAAAAAAAAAAAAAAAGACAGATAATACCAAGTGTTGGTGAGGATGTGGAGAATCAGGGAGCCCTCAAATTGCTGCTGGGAACATCAAATGGTACAGCCATTTGGGGAGCAGCTTGGCAATTTCTTAAAAAGATAAATATTAATCAACCCAGCAATTCCACAACTAGAATCCTACCCAGGAGAGATCAAAACACATGTTCATATGACTGTCACATGAATGTTCATAACAGCATTATACATAATAGCCCAGAACTAGAAACAATCTTAATGTTGATCAACTGATGAATGGTAATGAAAATTGTAATAGGTCCATACAGTGAAATACAATTCAGCAAAAAAAGGAATGAAATACAACAACACGATATTGTATTGGTGAACATTGTATCAAAAACACTAAGAAAGAAAGTGAGATGCAAAAGATTATACATTATATGAGTCCAATTATATGAAATGTCCAGAAAGTAGAAATATATAGATTTGTAGAATAGCAATTACCTGGGGACAAGTGTGAGAGTGAGAACTGACTGCAAACAGGCACAGGGAAACCTGAGATGACAGAAATATTCTAAAGTAGACCATGATAGTTTCACAACTCTATAAATTAACTTAATATCACTAAATTACAAATCAGTAGAAGAATGCATTCAATTACAAGGGTGGCTTTAAAAATTATACCTCAATAAAACTTTTAAAAAAATACCCCAACATGGGATCAGTTGGGGATATACAGATACAAGTTTGACAATATACTGATAATTATTGAAGGTGGATGATGGATAATGGAATTTCATTACACCATTTCTTCTACTTTTATGTATGTTTGAAATTTTTAACAATAAAAAGTTTTAATAAGGTAATGAGAGATTAAAATAGTTTTATGAAGCCACACTCTACTAAATCTTTGATATAACTCAATTATTATATCTACATTTAATTTTTAAGCCATTACATTAAATGTGGCAGTATTCAACAGAAACTGGCCAAGAAGATGCAAATGATGGCCATTTTATCTAGATCTGTATTTACGTGTATTTACATGTTACGTCCAACAACTTTAATAGGCTTAACAACTCAAAAATCGTGGTTTCAAGAAGTCATATAGCTAAATGAAACTTGGGTCACCAGATGACCTCTGCTTCTGAAAGTGTCTCACTCAATAAAGCTATCTTTTCCTTTTCAAATATTTACAGATGTACACAGGAGAGTTAATCAAAATCCCTTTGGTATTTTAGGTCAACACAATCTGTTTTAATGAACATCTTCCCTCAATACGTTGATGGCCAAGTCAAACAAAGAATATTAAGAAGCCAGAAATAAGTTATGCATTAATTATATGTCTAGCTTTTAATAAAAAGTGGTTAAGGAAGAAAAATTACTGAGAAATTAAACACGTTTATTATTAAAATTTTTAGGATTTCGTTTTTACAATATTATGATACCCAGCTGGCTCACAGGAAGGATGTACCAAAACCAGTAGCTGATAACTGGAGAAAGGGACCTATCTGGAGGGTCTGTCATGGGATAGTTGGCAGTAAGATAGCACCATCTGTTGGAAAGAAGAAATGTCAATCACCAATAAAACATTTTTGATACAAGAAAAAAATGTTTAAGTCTTTCCAAAGTGCTTGATAAGGAATCTTGTTAGAATTAGAAGCTGCAAGTTCACTGGAACAAGTACCAAATTATGTTTATTCATTGTTATCTCCACAGGTTTTTTTGGGGTTGGGCTGTTATACACACACACAAGAAATTTATATGATTTCATAGATATACGTTAAATACAAAATACAAAAATCTGCGTTAATGTTTGCAGCCCTATAGATACCGTTCAAATGTCACCACCTTTACTCCCTGCCACTACTTTAACCTCTGAAACGACACATAGCCACACAGAAATCTGTTCTTATGACTTCCTGGAAGTTTCTGATCCTGGTAATTATTATACTCCAATAGACCATTACCAGGTTTGAAAGAACTGTCTATAGATTTTGTATAATATATTAAAATCCCCTATCCAAAACAAATAAAACATAAATAAGTAGACAACCCCATTGTAATACCAATCCTTGGAAAAGATGTTATATTTATTTTGTGTTCTGAATAAAATTCTTACCCTATTACAATGCATAAACACCAAAGTATTAGAATATCTGGTACTCCTACTAAAGTTCAATAGGTATAATGTATTCTTCCTCAACCTTTCAAGTTTCCTAAAAACTCAATGCATCTAAAATCATTTTCTGTGCTAACACAGATAAAACATGCATTTTTATGGGCACAGAAAGTTCTCCAGTCCTTCCTTGGAAGATAGCATCTACCATTCAAAACAAGGTATTTTTTAAAATATGTCTAGCATGTAGCACTTTCCAAACTAGTAACTCCTGTCTTTCGAATTTATGAGTACTAAATTTATAATTAGTTTTGAAAAAAAAAATCTTGTAGGAGAGTCAAAGTTCATACACCACAAAGAAGTTGGCATCTTTCATGTTAACGGAGCATACCATATGAAAGCCTCCTGAAATGCTATGCAGTTTCTGGATCCAGCTTGCCAACCACTGCTAACCACTTGCAGTTGTGAACTTTCAGATGCACTATAGTTTCCTCTGCTCAATTATCCACTTAATTCAGCTTAGGAAGGACTCATTTGAAAGAGTTACTGGAAGACTTATCAGGGCTATAACGTCCCATGATCTAAAAAAGGAAACTTCGGACAGGATGTCTTGTAGCAATAGAAAAGAAGAAGAGTGGATGTAGAGTATCCAACCCTTGCCAACTTGAATCAGAGACTTTAACCATCTAGGACATAGGACATCCTTCTCTCTTTGCTTGGACGACATCGCTACTCACTAAGAACTGAGCCTTGACCCGGCCTAAAAATCCAGTTCAACAAGTGCTCAAGGATATTTATCTCCAAAAGGAACAAATAAGACAGTTCTTTGTGGGGTGGGAAGAAAGTACAGACTGCTTATTTGCAGTTCTAATTTCTATGTTTGTAAAAGTTTTCCAGTATATGCAATAAATTATGATAGTAATTGATAATCAAATAAATATATATAAATGGAGATGAAAGCAAAAAAACTGTATGTTTTACCAATAGAAGAAATCAAAGAAGGTTAGAGTCCACTATTTTACAAAAAATTGGAATTGTTATAGGAGATAAAATCTGATCGCTATCACTATTCTAGAATTTCTCTAATATACTGCATCTTCCACTCAAAACAGAAAAACAATGGACAAAAAATACTTGATTTACTATACTCCTGGTAAAAAAGAAGAGCTTCTTTATCCCTATATTCATGACCAATATAATAATGACTACATTAAAATTCTGTTTTTCTCTCAACCTTGAACCATACTTCTCATTTTGTGACTATTCCTGTGAATAGGCATTTTGGAATACTTCATCCTTTAAATTATATCATCAACATTACTAGGAAAAAAGATTTGATTTACAGGATTTTATTTACCAGTGTCTCCTCTATATATATGAATTTTGGTAGCCTTTAGTGTAATTTACCAAATACTTCCAGTTCTCTGTCTTCTGGGCATAAGGTAGAACTATACTTCCTAGTAAGGGGGGGCGGGCATATGACTAACCCAGCCAGTGGATTTGGGGCAATGTCACTTCTTTTCTGGAGCATTTGATTTAGTGTGAGATCTTCCAGGGTTCTTCTTTTTCCTCCTCTAACCAGAGAGGTTCCCAGTCAACCTGATTATCTGAATAACCACTAAGACCAAAGTCCCTCTGCCAACCTGCTAGGATACAGTGCATGACAAAGAAATAGATCTTTGTTGTTTTAAACCACTGAGATTTGGGGGTTGGTTGCTACCCGATCATGATCTGGTTTGTCCCAAATGACGTTTTGAGGAATAACCGAAATTCCACTCAAAACCCAACAAGTCATAACTCAAAGTTTTGGCTAATAAGTTTTTGTATATCACAGGAAATCCAACCTGAATAAAAAAAACTACAGCAAGTTCTCTATTAATAAATTCCCCTCAAAAGACAAGTTGGTCCTACCTATTCCTGTAGTTTGAAAAGGGAATTTCAGCCTTTGAAATTTCAAAAAGGAGACTTTGCAATTAGGTGCCATGTTGGTCTGTTCAAGGGGCAAAAAACAGAAAACAGTTCTCTTCTACCTTGACTTAGAATTTTCCACCTTGAGAACTCACCTCTCAAGGTGATAGCTGGTGAGACTGGCCAAACCAGTTATTCTTCCAATTTTTCTTTAATTTCACTTTAAGTCAATGGAGAATTATTCTGATATAATCAATTCTTCCCAAACCCATCTATATTTCATAAGGGAATAGTGTTCAAATATGTTCTCATTCTGTTTTACTTTCCTCCCAAGTGACTATGATATTTTCACCCCAGTAGAAAACAAAAGATCTACTCTGAGCTATTCCCAAAAGCCTCTCTCAGGCACAGAAGGCAGTTGATTTAGTGCATGAGAACTGAACTTAAAACCTCTGTGTTCGGGGCGCCTGGGTGGCTCAGTGGGTTAGGGCCTCTGTCTGCAGCTCAGGTCATGATCCCTGGGTCCTGGGATTGAGTCCCACATCGGGCTCCTTGCTCAGCGGGGAGCCTGCTTCCCCATCTCTCCCTCTGCCTGCCTCTCTGCCTACTGGTTATCTGTCTGTCAAATAAATAAATAAAATCTTTAAAAAAAACAAACAAACAAAAAAAAAACCCTCCATGTTCAAGTCACACCTCTGTCACCAACCAGCCATATTACTGTGCAAGTAGCTAACCTCTGTCAGCCTATTTCTTCACCTGCAAAATGAGAATAATAGCAGTCTTGCCTCTCTGAGGCTTGTCAGTTCTAAAGAAACATGACATCTAAAAACAATTCAACAGCTGAGTTCCATTATTGGAAGGAAAATCTGTTTATGGATATTTACGAATCAACACTGGTTTACTGCCTTCTCATAACATTTTTAGATAAATTATTTTTGACATTGCTCTATGGTTTCTGGTTTTTATTTCCTCTTTCTAATTTTTCTCATCTCCATTTACAGAACCAGAGACTCAAGTTCATGCCACAAAATAGGAAAAACCAAAACAAAGTTGTAAGCTTCTTCCACTCATCCTCTTCCTCTGGATGCCTTCCTTTTCTTTGACTCAATTTCAGGCACCTGCAGTCACCTGAAATTTGTTGTTTCTTCCACTACTATCCGTTATCTTTACACCTTAGGACATAGCTTTTTGTATTAGCCAACTTGCCAGTCAATCACATGTGGGCACGAATTAAGGGCTTATACTGCCGCCGTCGTGGTGGCTTTCTGTCTCCGACATTACTAACCAGAATTCTGGTGCGTACAGGCTTTTTAACAGATAAAAAGGGAGAACGATATTTTGGGAAAAGCCAGCAAACTTGAATGACATTCTGCAAACTACTGCCTTCACGGCCCGTAACTTTGGACCAAAGACAGACCCTGTCCGGGAACCAGGGCTGAGAAAAAATTCTGCAGCAATTACTGGTGAAAACGAAAAACATAACCCCAATAACTCTCAGCAAAGAAAAAAAAAAATGTTTTTTCTTTTTTTTTTTAAGATTTTATTTATTTATTTGACAGAGAGAGATCACAAGTAGACGGAGAGGCAGGCAGAGAGAGAGAGAGAGAGAGAGAGGGAAGCAGGCACCCTGCTGAGCAGAGAGCCCGATGTGGGACTCGATCCCAGGACCCTGAGATCATGACCTGAGCAGAAGGCAGCGGCTTAATCCACTGAGCCACCCAGGTGCCCCAATGTTTGTTTTTTCTATAAGGACTGGAAAATATAGGTTTAACGTCTGCCTACCAAAGGTAACTTTTTGAAATTCATGTTGGTAGCCTTGAGCTTCAACCTGTCCAAGGCAATGAAGGAATGCAACCGGGGGGCAGGTGCGCACGTGTGTTTGTTAAAGGATCCCTGCTGGAGCACAGCTGCAGATGCAACGAAGAAATGAGGAGGCGTTTGCGAGGATGACACATTTCCGCAAGGATTGCAAGGCGGGGCATCTATACTTACCGCAAGAAGATACAGCAAGGCCTCAGGCCACAGGACCCAGGACATCCAGCTGAGTCGGGGATGATGTCAAGGGCTCCGACGGCTGCTGCCTCTGTCTGCAGCCCCGCTGCAGCCCCGTCGTCTCCACACATGGCTACTGTAAGAGCGTGAGGCAATCCTGGATACTCCTCGTGCCAGGAGAAGGAGATGGCCCCACAGACGAAGGCAGCTGGGAAGCAGGATGGTTCCCTGGGTGTGAGCAGCAGGAAGAGCTGCGGCAGCCGCGGGGCAGCAGCCGGGGCCGCGCTTCCTGGAGAAGGAGGTAGTCACCGTGAGCCAGCCCCCTCCAGCCCTTCTCGCCCAAGGCCTCCTCAGGGAACCGCCCAGAGGATGCCCGACCCAGGATCACTGCAGGCCCCGCAAGCAAGGACTAGGACAAGGACAAGGCGCTGCCCCGCTCCTGGATCCCGTGCCCGTCCCTCGAGGCTGAGGTCCCCAAACTGGAGAAGCCATCGCGTGCGCTTACCTGCTGCCCGTCGGGGAAGCCACTGCGCATGTCGGAGCCTACGCTCAAGCGCCTCACGCCTCCGCCGGGCTCCGGGACCACGAGGCACTTCCGGCACAGCGAGAGCGGCGCGGCGAGCCACAGGAGCATGCGTCCCGACGCGTCCCGCTCTGTGCTGCGGCCGTCTGGAGCCGGAGTCACGCTCGAGGGCATGCAGAAGCTGACTTGGAAGGACATGCTGGACCCCAGGAACAGGGAGAAGCTCACGGACCGTGACATCATCGTGCCGCAAAGGGGCAATGTGGGCTTCGGGGCTCCAGGGCGGCAGAATGAACTTGAAGTCGAGGCCGGTGGTGCGGGAGATCGCACTGGCTGTGTGGCACCTTCATGCTGTGCCCGGGAGCCCTGGGGACGCGGCGGTCAAGGAGACAGGGCCATGCAGGGCGGGCGGCGTGCGGGCGGCGTGCAGGCGGCGGGCTGGGTGCAGGAACTCGAGTTGGAAAGCATAGGCTAAGAAGATTTAATGTGTTCTCAGTTTAAGAGTAAAATCTGAATTGAACACATACACACAGACACAAAGATCACTGTGGGCTACCGAAGAGTTTCTGGTTTTGCGATGGGTTGTCTTGTTGTCGTTTTTTGGTTTTGTTTTTTAACTACGTGGAAAACGTGACATTTTCAGGGAGGAGAGCCTGAGATAGGAGGGAGATTCACGGAAGAGGAATCAAAACAAGACTGGAAACTCCCCTAAATGTTCAAGCATCTCAAAACACACAGAAGCAGAGCAGGGATCAAGGCAGGCTTTCCCGTGAGTCATGTGTTTCTCCGTGATCACAACAGCACTTCCTGTCTGAGTCAAGAGTGCATTCAGGGTGGAGTTCGTGAGAAAACCTGTCTTAGTCATGAAATACCAGTTTTCAACTCTTTAATGCAGTCAAGCAGCATTCTGGGAGATTACCATGTACAGAGTTGACCAAAAGATTTTTGAAGAATTTAAATTTTGATATTCCAACAATTCGCTTTATCAAAACAAAGCCACTTGTTAATCTGTTGTACCTATTATACAAATGCAGTGTGTCAGGTACTGAAGGGGGTACAAAATTAGTACAATGCATGCCTACTGCCCTAAAAGAGCTTTTGGATGATCCTCTGGTAAGTGTGGGATCTGAGAATGGTGGTGTGGCGATTGGGCAGAGAACCATAAGGAAAGGCACTGGATCTAACTCACTCTTTTCAGCCCCCATGGAATGACAAAGTCTATCAGAAGCCAGACCTCCTGAACCTGTCCACTGTGTCTGCTGATCCTCTGGTTTGCTTTCCTAGCAAAGAAGGACATGAATGTACTTCAGCTGTCAACTACCCAAGGCCAGCCTTACATACATTGACCTGCTTAGATGACAAAATGGATATCAGAGAGCTCCCTATCCAAAAATACAGGCCCTAGCTTGTTACAGAATCTGAGTTTCTATAGTTGGAGAATTCTTCCTATGTAGACAGTGTGAGAAAGTAGACAGAGCTTGGACTTGTATGTCAGGCAGACCTGAGATCAAGTCTCAGCTCTTCTGCGTACTTTGGACCTTAAGCAAGTCACTTGTTTTGTGAACCCTTAATTCCACATTCTTTAAATGGTAATAATGTCCGTGAAAGCAGTGAGATAATAGGAACTCAGTACATATTATTTCCTTACTTTCTTTTCAAAATCTAGTGGTGTAAGTACTATAAAGTTGAGTAACATCCTAAGTTCTTATGATCCGGAAATTGATTGCCTCTCTAGGGAAATTAATTACCACCTTCAGCTGTTATCCAGAATATTAGTATTATAACCACTCAAAGATGGAATGCCTTTGGCAAAGATTTCTCTCTTGTGATTTTTGCCCTTATTCTCCTAATCTTCCCATTTTGCTAGACCATCCTGGACAGCAAGAACTATATCTTATTCATTTTTCTATTCCTGATGCATGGCATAGAAGGTGCTCTATAGTTGTCTGATGGATGAAGGAATAAATGAACAAATTTTCTAGGGAGAAGGGAAGAAGAAGGCAATGTTGGCTAGAAGCAGAACATACCCAGGACTAAGAAGGGAAGGTGAGAGAGCCTCGGAATAAAACAAACCATCTTTTTGTTGTTGTTGTTTTAAGATGTTATTTGTTTATTTGAGAAAGAGAGAATGAGAGAGATCACTAGCGGTGGGGGGCAGCAGAGGGAGAAGCAGACTCCACACTGAGCAGGGAGCCAGATGACTCTGATGGGCTCAGTCCCAGGACCCAGGGATCATACCTGAGCCTAAGGCAGGCTTAACCAACTGAGCCCCCCAGGCACCCAAAACAAACCATTTTTTTGCCTACCTTTTAACTTTATCTAGGATCAGAACTGCTACTGCTTTAGAGAATAGATAAATTACTCCTCCCTGACAAGCACAGGTAAATTATAGCTAGCTACTGCCTCTGCTGCTCGTGGTGGTAATAACAGTGATCCTGTAGAAAAGGAGTAGAAAACCACCTTTTGTAAAAATGGCTTTGGCAATTTTTGCAGCTGTTTCTCTGCTGCTTTTAGGAAGGTAGTTATACCTATTTTTCAACATCTTAACTACACTAAGTATATATCAGGTCTGACGTTATTTATTTATTTATTTATTTATTTATTATTTAGTTTTGCAAGAGAGAGAGTGAGCATGAGCAGGGAGGGAGGGGCAGAGGGAGAAGCAGACTCCCTGCTGAGCAAGGAGCCAGACGTGGCACTGGATCCCAGCATCCTGGGATCATGACCTGAGCCAAAGGCTGATGCCCAACCAACTGAGCCACCCAGGCACCCTGACTTACTTTAATGCAAATACGACCTCCCTGGGGACTGGCATGAGTACCTGAAGAGGATATGAAGGGTCTGTCTCAGGCTTCATGAACTTACCCACCTCCCCTAAGTACCTGCGCTGGCCCAGGCACCACTACAGGCTGCCTTGTGCCTGACACCAAGTGCCAGCACCTCATTTTATTTGTAACAGTAACTCCTACACTCAGACATTAGATGAGCCTAGAGGACTTAGCACTAGCCATGCTCTGTGCTAAACACGAGCTTTCTCTCTCTGAACTCCTAGATTCTCTCTTAAGAATGGGTCACCAATATAGATCACCACTGTCCTCAAAATCGTTTTATTTCAGTCACCTTCTTGCCCTACCCTGACCCTGGTTCATCCACAGTCTCCTCTTAATTTTAAATTTTAGGGGGCAGTTTGGGTGGGTGGGGAGTCTCTGAACTCTTTAAGCAGATAAGCCTAACCTCTCCCCAGACGACTACACACCAAGAGGAAAGGCAGGTTTTGCTAAGCCGCAACAGAATATCAAAATGTGCCTAATGACACACTATGGTCTAACTGTAGTGTTACAAAGGCAACGATATGAGGACCTATCCAAAACCAAAGGACAAAAAAGTTCTGCTCATAAGGGCCTTTTCTTCCTGAATGTATAGAGCATAGTCGGTAGATACCCTAGACAAGCACTAGCTAATATATATACAATACTGCAAGTATACGTGAACCATAATGCAAGCCACAAATGAAACCCTGCATGTAATTTCAAATTTTCTAGTAGCCATGTTTGAATAAGTAAAAAGAAAATGGTGGAATTGATTTTAATAATTTATTTAATACAGATTTCCAATGTATTAGTATTTCAACATATAATCAATATAAAAATTATTGAGATCTTTTACATTATTTTTCATATGAAGTCTTCAGAATCTAATGTATGTTTTATACTTCTAGCACATCTCAATTCAGACCAGGCAGCCACATTAAATCCCCAATAGCCTCACGTGGTTACCAACTACCATATTAGAGCAGCTCTCGATTTTTTTAAAAAATCTGTTCTCCATTACATAGACCATGTCCAGCCTTCTGGTCAAAGTAATCTGATGAGCTCATGCACTGACAAATGCCACCTGATCGAAACACATAATTATAATAAAGTAGGAGATATATGTTAACAATATGGGTGCTTCCCTAGCATGATACTATTTCTAGCTCAACCCCAAAGCCAAGATTTACCTTAATAGAAAAACACTAAAAACATTTCCATTAAAAACAGGAAAAGGACAAGGGTGTCCTTTATCACAATAATTATTTAACACAGTACTGGAAGTACTAAACAGTCCTATTAGACAAGAGGAAAACATCATAAAACCTTGAAAAGCAAATATAAAATATTTGTTTAAAGACTGTATGATTCTTGACCCATAAAACCTGCGTGAATCAACTATAAAGCTATTTAAGAGAAGGCAATAAGTCGACTAGATACAAAAATTAATACGTAGAAATCAACAGTCTTTTTATATACAAACAACCCTTTAGAAGCTATAATGGAATAAATGGTTCCATTAAAATAACAAACAAAAATAAAGTATTTTGGGGTGCCTGGGTGGCTGAGTGGCTTAAGCCTCTGCCTTTGGCTCAGGTCATGATCTCAGGGTCCTGGGATCAAGCCCTCTGCTCAGGCTCTCTGCTCAGCAGGGAGCCTGCTCCCCCTCCCCAGCCTGCCTCTCTGCCTACTTGTGATCTCTGTCTGTCAAATAAAAAAAAAAAAAAAAATCTTAAAAAAAAAAAGACATTCATTAAAAATAAAGTATTTAAGAATTAATGATGATGTGTGCAAGACCTATATGAAGAAATCTTAAAATACTATAAGAGATTAAAAGAAAGATTGAAAACAGAAAGGCAGACCACATTCACGGGTAGGAAGATTCAATATCACACACACACACACACAAACACACACACATACACACACACACACACACACACAAATGTAATTCTCTCTTAGATTAAAGAGATGCAAGAGAAATGATAATTTTGCAAGTGTTTGGGGGCACTGAGGGTTTGGAATGCATACCTACCTGAACATGAATGACAAAGACAGGATGAATTACTTGCTCCCTTCAATCCCATTCCTGGAAGACCTAATTCTTATTTTTTAAAAAGGGGAGGGTATTAACCCTGCCGTTCCTCTGATTGTGTATGCTAACAAAAGAATACGCCCCATTTCCCAAGTTCTATCTCTGCCCCAGCAGTGAATCCATGTACTGAAATGAATGTAGGTAAAGAGATCAAGTTGTAGAAACTGAAGATGTAAACTCTAATCCCAAAGCTTCCACTTACAAACTGTTACCTTTATATAACTCACTTACCTCTTGGAGCCTCAGTTATCTTACCTGTAAAACAAAGATGAAGAAGCACCTGCTACTTACTTCACAGTTGTTGTGAGGATGGAAACTGAAGTTTGAAAGTGCTTTGGAACATTCAAACTCATTGCTATTTAGTTTATTAGCCAACAAGAGGCAATTCGTGTTCCAATTTGTGTTTGCCTGAGATAAATAAAACAAGTGTAAGCTTATTGGCCAGGTTTGTTTGTTTTGTTTGTTGGTTGGTTTTAGAAAGCAAGAGTGAGGGGGGGCGGTAGGGGAGAGGCAGAGGGAGAGAGAGAATCTCAAAGCAGGCTCCATGCCCAGCGCAGAGCCTGACTTAGGGCTCAAGGTCACGACCTTGAGATCATGACCTAACCCAAAATCAAGAGTCAGAGGCTTAACTGACTGAGCCGCCCAGGCACCGCTATTTGTTTACTTTTAAGAAGCTTTGAGGAGGGGCGCCTGGGTGGCTCAGTGGGTTAAGCCGCTGCCTTCGGCTCAGGTCATGATCCCAGGGTCCTGGGATCGAGCCCCACATCGGGCTCTCTGCTCAGCAGGGAGCCTGCTTCCTCCTCTCTCTCTCTCTCTCTCTCTCTCTCTCTCTCTCTGCCTGCCTCTCTGCCTGCTTGTGATCTCTCTCTGTCAGATAAATAAATAAAATCTTAAAAAAATAAAAATAAAAAAAAAAAAGAAAAAAAAAAGAAGCTTTGAGGAATAGACCTTCTCTGGAGCAAACCATTCCCAGCCTCTTCAAAGACTGCCAGCTATGATTTCAAATAATTACCCAGGAACATTTGACTTGCATTGTCTTCCTCCTCTCCTATTGCCCCTTCTCCTCCTGGAAAATGCAGAACTATTTGTGGTGGTGGTGGAACCCCCTGAAACCACTCACGTGTCTAGAATATATACATCTGATTCACGCCTTGGAAGAGAGTTGTGTGACCAGCAGCAGAGTAGGCCTACAAGTGAGAAATAAACTTTTGTTGCATTGAAGTCTCCAGATTTCAGAGTTTATTTGACTCCATAGTGCAATCTATCCAGTCCTACCTCCTACCCACTTGGGTTTTATCAGTCAAGTGATGATCAGAGAGAGGAGTTAGAGCTCAGATCTTGAACGTGGAGCAGAACCGTGAGACAGCCAAGTCTCAAACATGACTGGTATATCTACAGGTTACTGATGGGAAGTGGGGATAAAGGTAACTCTGCTGACAAGCAGGAGGTTTTTGAACAATTTCCTAAGTGAGTCCTCTGTTAAAGGTCTATCTAAGAAATTTCTGTACAAATGGCCATTGTCATCTAAGAGATAGAATTATATTTGGTAACTAAGGAAAAGTCAGACTAACAGTGGGTGAGTGGGTACACTTGTGACTCAGTATATAAAATATTTCCTTTGGGAGATTGTCTATAGACGATGCCTTACATTTTGGACATGGTCAGACAATAAAATTCTACCCAGACTTGTCATACTCATGACTGTGTGAAGCTTATCACTTTGAAGAACAAGTAAGACTTAACAGAAGTCCATGCCACTTACCCCATGTGGCTCAGGGGACATTAGCAATAAATACTCTTATTTATAATGAGAAACAGTTGAAACATGGAAGGAAGCAACGGGATGGCAGGATTTCCTGTGAAGTGTGTGAACAAAGCAACAATACACAAGGTGCCTTTATAAACAGCTCTAGTAAATTTTACATAAAGCCTGACATGACCTTTTGTGCTTTTGAGCTACAGTTTACAGTTACAGTTTTGAGCTACAGCTTCAGTTACAGTAACATCAGAGACAGCAGCCAAAAGCATTTACTATAAATTGAAATGTATTCCTATTCATAGGAATTGGAATGTCTTCATGATTCATGTGAATCAATGCATGAAAATCAGTGCATATCTCACATTCGGACACACTCAGAAATCATATGCACAGGCACACACAAAGAGGAAGAATAGACACTCCTTATCTCATTTTCTTTAAAAATGCTACATTTTGAGAACACCAGCAAATGCATATAGTCTAGAGAAGGAAACAGCAGGCTTCATTAAGCAATTATGAAATTTGAATCACCAAGTTAGTGTTCTTAAATCATGCGAGTCAAAATGACTTCACTGAGATTTGTACTAAATAATTAACAAATCAAACACTTTTTCCTTAAGAGCTGAGAACTTCACCATATTAAAGAGTTACTTTATTACTTGGCCATTAAAATTCATGGGCCCCTCTATTATATATGTTAAGCTTTTAATTTTAAATTATTTAACTTTTAGAAGTAGGAGAAATAATAATATTCTATCCTGTATTCTCAAAACTTTTTTACCCTTATATGACTTGAACCACCTGATTGCTCTCAAAGAAAGCAATTTCCTATAACATTTTATTCTATTCAAAATGCTTTTCCTGTCCTTTACCTGGAATGTACATCATGACGTTGCCTCTACACCGAACTAAGTAGGAATGAGACTGATGGGAGAGAGTAGAAGAAAGAGAAAATATAAGCCTTTAAGAACCTGAGTTTAAATGAAGAACACACATTAGAACAACATGAAGAGCTATTTTTAAATACACATGAGTCCTATCCTCTGAGATTCTAGTTCACTGCAAATCTTATTAGTGGTCATGTGTTTCTTTCTCACAGAGGCAATCAAAACACTTGGGCCAGGTTTGGGACCCATGTCTGTCATGGTGACATAGCGTGTGCATCACACATGGACGTGGCCTGGACACCATGGGTAGACACCCCTGGCCCTGCCTTACTTTCCTGCCCACGTTTTCCATTTGCCCCATTTTCCCTACTTATTTTTAGTTGATCTTGCTAAATTGTGTGTATCTTTAGAAGTAGATTTGAATTCCTTTTACAATGTGGAGAATTTTAAGTGAGTAATAATGGGGAAGGGCAAATTTTTCAATAAGGAAATTTTATATTTCATATTACAATTCTATCCTATTCCTGACCTTGTCCTCTCATTTTAGAGTTCCAACTAGTGGTATTTTTTCCTCATTCCATCAACCCCGTTCTTGGGAGAAGATCTCTGATCCGTCGCTTACACTCAGAATAAACTCAATACCCCTCCTAAAGGCATTAGCCTTTTCTCTAATTGCAAAATAAGATTTAATACCCCTCAGATCAATTTCAAACATCAAGGGAATGGGAAAAAGTGGAGGAAGTAACCATGGACAGAAAGATGCCTTCTCAATATTACGAAAATGATACCACCCACCCAGGATTATTTCGGCTCAGGATAATTAAAAGGAAAATGTTTGCATTTCAGCAATGGTTTTAACATAATGCATTATTGATAGCCTTCTGTACATCATGTGAGGAGCTAAATTAATCAAAATGCTGAAGAGAGAATAAAAGAGAGTAGTGTAGAAATTGAAAGATAATCTGGAGAGAGTTAAAGAGCCACTGACTGTACCTTTATGGGAAAGGGAGATGGAAGCAAAGATCAAACAAAAATAATTTGATTGTGGTTAGTCCAGGATGAGAGTTTGAGGGTGGACCTTAAGTCACAGGACCATTCATGTAAGAGGCTAGGAGGACAGTTACTGTTTGCTCTGCATTTTGGAGAGAATTTTGCCCTCAGTTTGGACTTCCCCGTGTGAACAGAGAATATCATTGTCTCTGTTATGGATTAAATTATGTCCCCCCAAAAAGATACATTGAAACTCTAACCCAAAGTACTTTAGTTAGAAATAGGCAACGTTATTTAGAAATAGGATCTTTGCAGATGTAATCTAGTTGCAATGAGGCCATACGGAATGACTGGTGTCAGGAGGACTAGTGCCTTATAACAAAAAGAAATTTGCCCCACTCCTGGGCCCGTGTAAGTTCATGTAAAATTAGAACAATATAGCAGGGATCCCAACGTGGATTATGGAGTAAGGCTACCTTACTATACTGACAAGGAAGCAAGTCACAGAGGGATGACACAACACTTCCAAGGCTTACAAGTTCTTCATAGCAAAGCCTATCAGTGAAACTCACTACATCAATGAAACCCACGAAAAGTGGTAGTGCTGGGGGGGGCGGGGGGGTGTCTAATCAACAAATCACATAGCATATAGAAAATATTTCATCAAAAAAATGGAGAAGGATCATGTATCTAGCCCTACAGCAAGTCCAAATTTCAAAAGACTGAAGCCATCCAGATTATATCCTCTGACCAAAATGGAATTAAGATGAAAATTAGTAACAAGCCTTATATGAAAGTTTACCTTCTATTTAAAATTAAGAAATATGTTTCAAAATAACATATGACTCAAAAAATAAATTGCAAGGGAAATTAGTATTTTTAACTGTGATAATAAAAGCATATCAGGGGCATCTGGGTGCCTCAGTAGTTAAGTGTCTGCCTTTGGCTCAGATCATGATCCCAGAGTCCTGGGATCAAGCCCTGCATCAGACTCCCTAACTGGTGGGAAACCTGCTTCTCCCTCTCCCACCCCCACCTGCTTCTGTTCCTGCTCTCGCTATCTCTCTCTCTGTCAAATAAATAAATAAAATCTTTCTTAAAAACGCATATCAAATATATATAAAATGTTTAGTATTAAAGGGACACGTATAGTCTTTATTATTAGAAAGGAATTAAGTTGAAAAGCAACAAACTGAACACCGGTCGCAAGAAACTAGAAAAAGAACAGGAAAAAAACTCTTTAAAAAAATAAAAGAAAGTTAATAGTAAAGACAAAAGACTAATAAATAATATATAATCGAGAATCAAAAGATTGTTCTCAGGAAAGATTAAGAAAATTGAGAAACACTTGTGGAAACTGATAAGGGGGAATACAAAGAAGGCACAAATCAATGCAAAGGTTGCAAGAAAAATGTAACTATCAGGGGCACCTGGGTGGCTCAGTTAGTTAAGCTTCTGCCTTTAGGTCAGGTCAGAATCCCAGGGTCCAGGGATCAAGCCCCGGATCAGGCTTCCTGCTCAGCAGAGAGACTGCTTTCCTTCTCCTTCTGCAGGCTGCTCCCCCTGCTTGTGCTCTTTCACATTCTCTCTGTCAAATAAATGAGTAAATAAATCTTAAAAAAAAAAAAAATCAGAGGATGTTATGAACAACTTCATGCCCATAAAGTTGAGGATTTCGATAAAAATGGATGAAATTCCAGCAAAAGAAGCCTTGCCAAAATTAGCTCTTGGAAATGGGGGAAGTCTGAATCATCAGTTTATAGACTGTGTCTGGTAATTCCAACAGCTGAGTCGTTTGCTGGTCTCTTCTCTCTCTTAATCATGTTTCTTGATACAAGTAGTGACTTTTTAATGAATACTAAGCATGGTGTATGAAAAACCACAGAGGCTGGGGGTCACGTTACCTTCGCTCAGCGGATTCACCGTAGTCTCTGGCAGACAGCAGATACGGGCATAGACCACCTCGGCGCACTCAGTGCATCTTGATTTGAGGCTGCGTTACAATCTTTTCAGTGTCTGACTTTTCTCAGTTGTGCCCACTTCTAGACTTCAGGTCTCCAAACAAAGCTTGGGGCGTTTACTAGAGCACCTCCTCCTAGGCTCCGATTTTTATCTCCTAACCCGGCACAGTGAAGCTACCAAAGATTTCCACTTGGCTTTTCAACCACTTTCGGCTCAATATCTCTTTTCAGCTGAAGAATCAGTCAGTGTCCCAAGGAGAAAACTGTAGCCACGCATTGGGTTTACTTCTCTGCACTCCCTTTCTCTTTCCAGGATTTTGTTCCCTTAAGCCTCGGCTGTCTTGGCAATCCCCACGCTCCAATACTCACCTCCTCAGACTTGCAAGATTGCAGAAATTTCTGCCAGTCCTGGTTCTTCTTAGCCTTTACCTTCTACCCAATTTCTCAGCCTCTCTCCCCATATCCAGAGCTGGCAAGTGCCCCGAGGGATCAAACTGTAGGCAGAATGAGGGCTCCTCTTCAGTAACGTGCCTTTCTCTCCAATATGTGGGTACCTCAAGTCCATACTATCTCAGATGCCTTCAAACAGGTTTTTGGTATTGAGCTTTTCCAAGTGTTCCTGGGAGGAAGGGGCCAGGGGAGAGAGAGGACCCCAAGCAGGCTCCACGCTCAGCACAGAGCCCCAGCCTGAGATCACGACCTGAGCAGAAAACAAGAATCGGATCATCAACCCAGTGAGCCACCTAAGGAACCCTGAAAGTTATGTTTTGAACATTGGCATTTCAGGAGTAAAATACAGATGACAGCAGTTGAGAGGGTGAGAAGAGTATTGAAGAGAAGGATAAAGCCACTAACAGCCCTATCTTATGAAGTGGTTGTGATGGTTCCAGAAATAAAGATATAAATACTGATATGCTAACCAGCCCAACTCACGGCATAGGATCAAAATGCAGCTTTATTTTAGTTTTCCATTGGTCCTCACAGATGTGGCCAGTGATGCTCACCTTTCTCTCCCCCTGGATAAAATCTTGGCCAGATCCCATGACATTTCTGCCAACTGCCAGGTAATAGGGGTACCCTGCCACTTCAAATTGCAGTCTTAAATCAGAAATCTAAAATCCAGTCCTCCACAACTATCAAAATTTTCCATTGACTTAACATCAGATCTTCCTCTCTATATTTGCCAGTCCCACTGTGGGCTGAGTGTTGCGGAAGGAGAGGGTCTTTCTCTGGCAGATGTTTTGCGGGAGCAAGGGTTTCTTGCCTCTCCAGGTTTGGAGCACAGGAAGGAGGGGAACAGAGACAGGGAGATTGCTTACTTAAACTGATAGGTAGGCTCACACTCTCTGTCCTAGATATCAGGAACTGTCTCTCTCGTGAGTACTGACAGAGGTTTACCTACTGGGTCACCCTGACTGAAGTACCTGTTTTATAGGTGATGCAGCCCTTCTAGGTGGCCTCTCCCCCATCCCCACTTGGTTCTCCAGGAACCCACTGAAAAGGATGCTGGCTGGCTGACTGCCTCCCAGCACCCTTCTGCAGGACTTCCAATGGCTCTAGAGCCTCCCACACCATCCAGATGTGGTCCCCATCTGGTCCATTGGAAATATTCGTGCCCCTTTGGACTGGCCACTGGACAGGAGTCTGGTAATTCCCCAGTTGTAACAGCAGCTCCTTGTATTGTATCATATAGGCTGCCCTGTGGCCAACAGTCTCACATTTTTTTTCCTCCAGATTTCCTAGAATGAGAATTAGACACCAGTCCACTCTGTATCCCCACTCTCAGACGTCCATATCGGACACACCATTTGGTCCACATAAAGCCCCCTCATGCTAGTTTTGAGGCAGTGGGATAGGCAATCTCTGACCCAACCCCTTGCTGGGATATGTGTCTGAGGCTCGCAGCAGAATCTTCTTAAAAAAAAAAAAAAAAAAAAACTTCCTCATACAATGCTCTCTCTCCATCTGCATGTCAGCTTTTTTATGTGCTTGAAGCAGTGGTAGGTAAAGAAGAGCTCTAGAGTCTATAAGCCGGCTCTCGACCACTGCCCCTTTATAGTTCTGCATAACAGAGTTTGTTTCACATCTATTACAGTATATATCCTATTAGAACTTTGGTCCAAATGAAGACAAGACACATCCCATTTTCATGTACTATTTCTACTACGCTGTTTAACATTATAACGATGGCCAATAGAGCAGTCAATGATCACAAATCCAGATGCATATAGGGGCAGACAGATAAGGCAAATGACCCAAACAGGCTTGAGGTAAGAAAGATTATTTGGCCTGCTTCATCAAATTTTAATTGTCCCACACGGGCATGAAGAAATATTTTACTACTATAGGAAAAAAAAAATAGAGCCAAATGATGCTAATGGCAATATCTATTTAGCCTCAGTACTAAAGACCAATGAGGAATGCTAAAATCTGGGGAACCCTGGAAATCTGAGTGACTGACAGTCATGACTCAGCTCAGACTGTTGTTTTATGTTTCCATAAAACAAGGAATCCCAGTTTTGAATTTTTGATGATTCTTCAAGAGAAGCAGAAAAATCTGTATTTTTATGTTATCATTTTACCTGATCCCTTACATTTTGGCTCAAACTTTTCTTTTTTTCTTTTTTTTTTTTTTAAAGAATTTATTTATTTGACAGAGAGAGATCACAAGTAGGCAGAGAGGCAGGCAGAGAGAGAGGAGGAAGCAGGCTCCTTGCTGAGCAGAGAGCCCGATGCGGGGCTCGATCCCAGAACCCTGAGATCATGACCTGAGCCGAAGGCAGGGGCTTAAACCACTGAGCCACCCAGGTGCCCCTCGAACTTTTCTTTAAACACTGTGTAGGCCAAATACAGACACTGGTCCATACCCCCTCGCAAGACGCTGAAAAGGAAGAACCGAAACCTCATAGATCAGAGCAGAAGGTCAGTAAATAGTTTCTTAAGTGGATAGATTTATGAATAGTGACTTTAGTGCATTCTCTAGACCTAAGAAGGTAACTAAGGAAATAAAAAAGCTAAATGGGTTAAAACCCCCAGTTCGGGGAGGGGGTTCTAAACTGTCCTTAGAATAACATTAATCTATCCTATTTTGGTTTTTAAAATTTTTGCCTGTATTACGTTGATAAAAAAATTTTTTTTTAAATAAGAAGGAATTTAAAAATCCCTTGACAGAATCCCAACTCTGATTTGACTTCCCAGGCTGGAAAATGTATTTTCTTCAGAGCAATTAAGCAACTGATTCCACTAGTACTTGCTATTGCTTTGCAGAAATGTTAACTCTGCAAGGGTTCACCAAGCTCTGTGCCCAACTCGTGTATCCATACCTTCCTCTCCCACAGGAGCTTGCCTGAGATCTTATTCTTTGTGCATACACTGAATAGAATTCTTGCTGGAAAAGCAAGGGCAGTGTCTGAGGATCTGGAGAGTGCGTGCCCAATCCAAGGACCAAGCTCAGCAGCCTGAAGACGTCCACAGCCCCCTTCCAATATCCAATGACTACATGGCCTTTTATCACAGAGCTTCCTACCTCCCCGCCACTACTCCATGGCGTTAACCCAATGCCATCCTCTCGACTATATATGCACTCACAGAAATGACACTTCCTGCAGGAGCCACAACCACCCCCATTCACACCACTAGAATATATTTGTCTTCGTGGATTCTCTATCCAGATTTTATGAGGCCACGGGCACAAATTTGTATCCTCTCTTCTGTAGAATCTCTCCCCTATCCTTGGGATGAGTCATTGGTCTACAGCTTACTACCAACAAAAAGATGACCAAGAGATTAATCTTATCCCGGAGTGGTAGAAATAACAAGGATTTTATTAATTGTCTTTTAATAAAAATAGCCAAGCTTGTGTTTCACTTTGTATCAGATACCGTTCTACTCTCTATGACGTAAGTACAATTATCCCCATTTTAAGCCAAGGAAAATGAGGCACAGGAAAGGTAGGTAACCTGCTCCAAGCAAAAATTTTCTAATTGGCAAAGCCTGCGCTTTGATCCTGGCTCTGACTCCAGAGCCTGTGCTCTAAACGACTAAATTAGAAAGCCTTTCAGTATAAAATGACACCTAAATGCAAAATGGTAAATCCATAAAACAGGTGATAGTCATCAAAATTTAATTGTTTCATATAGACCATCTCCCTTCATAGGGAAAAGAATTGAACATCCTCAAGTTTGAATATGCTCAACACTTACACTCTAACCTTTCTTCCCCTTAATCACCAATTGTCGAGATGGCATTCTAAGCTTTTATAAAAATTTCAAATAAAAAGAAAGCTTCTAAGACTTGTTCGCTAGAGGTCACTCTCCTAACTATGCCGCCTGGTTGGTCTTTTCTTACGAGGCAAGAGGGCAGAATTAGGCAACAGATGATGGCTGCCATTCATGTGTCCAGCAGATGTCACTAGAATCCCATGGATCTTCAAGTTGCTTCTTAGCTAACCAGCTACACTTCACCAATACAAGCATCTCACTCTGTCAATGCAGGTTATGCTAAGTTTATTTTAATAAAACTTACCTATAAAACTATTTGGTTGTCAAGATAGCCTCCTTAAAACACACACAGTTCACTCAACTTCTGGGCAAAGAAAACAAAACAAAATAGCTTGCTTGAAATAACACGGTAACTGAAGAAAAACAAAGGGTCGATTGACAGGAATGGTAACTCAGACTGGGTTTGAGGTAGTTTTCACAACAGCTTTCACCAAAAACCATACTGTGCCTAAGATCAGGGACACAAAGGAGTGCCCGTCGCTTCCAGGGCTTCCATTGTTCCTTGTCAAGGTGCTCCCAAGGGTCTTAGTCCACCCAGGCTGCCATAGCCAAATGCCAAAGACTGGGGGCCTTTTTAAACAGCAGAGTTTCTATTCTCACAGTTTTGGGAGCTGGGAGTCCAAGATCAAGGTTCAGGTCAACTGGTTCCCCGGTGAGGGCTCTCTCTCTGGCTCACGGAGAGCCACCTTCTCAATGTATTCTCCCATGACGGAAGAGAGGAAACAAGCTCTCTGGAGTGGCTTCTTACAAGGGCATCAATCCCATCAGGAAGGCCCCACCCTCATGACCTCACCTGAACCTAATTATCTCCCAGGGGCCCTCTCTCCAAATACCACCACACTAGGGATTGGGGCTTCTGTATATGAATTGGGGGGGCAGGGGAAGGCAGAAAATTCAGTCCACAGCATCAAGTTTCACGGTCAATAGCGGGGATCAATACAGAGTGACATGAGGACATGGGTACGTCAGAGGAACCTGGAACACAGGCTCACGGCCTTTTATCCCATGTTAGACCCTGGAGGCCCTGTCAAACCCTGAGGGTCCACCCTATTACCTTTCAATGAGTTTTGCTGTAGCCGTCCCTCCAGGGTTCTAGTTCCTGTGCCCCGGCCCCATACCTTAGCTCCAGGATGTTGCTTGATTTATCAAGAAAGCTGCATTAATTTAGCACTTTACAGACAGATGCTGGCTCTATGAGACATCCATGGAGATCTCTATCAACAACCCTCGGAGTCCGGTGTGTGGCATCCAATTCCGCTTCCTGCCTATTTCATAAATAGCACACTCCCAGAGCAAAAGGCTATTGAATAAGTAAAGAGATAAACATGAACATTTTAATAAACATTTTTATCATTATGACTCAGCTGAAATAAGTAAAAACTCGTAGTTCCAGTTAGGAAAATTCTATTTACCTATGGTAAAGCCTACCCTGCTTTATCAAGGCTGTAGAGAGCGTTGAGAAGTGGTACCAGCTCAGAAGACCCACGTGCTGAGAACAACTGTCATGTGCTTGAATGACACGACTCCTACTTGTACTTTTATCCATTTCAGCTTAAAATGTCTAAATCTATATTAAAAGCTATCTTTATATCTTGAAATATAAAATGAAAGTGTTAAAAGCACTGAGGGAAAGTATGCTTTGTAGGTGGGCTGGGATACTGAGGAGAGATCATTCACAGACAAAGTGTTGGAAAGTGACCAGAGAACTCAACTCAAAAGGCAGAACACATTTCTGGAATTTTCCACGCGTAACTTTTGAGTGCCTTCGCAGAGGACATCTTTTCTGTTTCAACTGTCTTCTCTCCCTATAAATCCTCTTCCTCACTTAAGGTTATGTCCAAATAGTTCCTTCTGGTAAAATGTTCCCCAGCCTCCTCAATCATGGTCAGAATCAACAGCTCTGAACTCTCTTCCCTCAGGACCTTTTACAAACTGCCACCATTGAGGAGCTTATCAGGTTATATCACTCAGGCAGGGAACCTGAGGCAGTCTAGGTAGTCGTGAGGAACACAGGCTCCCGCAGATTGTGACATGGACTCTTCGTTTTCCCAGGTACTAACTGTGTGGCCTTAAATATGTTGTTAATCTTTACCCTGGCTGGTTTCATCATCCATAAAATGGAGGTAAGAGGGATGTCTGGCTGGCTCAGTCTCAAGCATGTGACTCTTGATCTCAGGGTCACAAGGCCAAAGCCCATGTTGGGCATTGAGCCTTCAGAAAATACAAAAAAATAAACAAATAGAGCCATTCTCTCTCTTTTTTTCTAAGATTTTATTTATTTGACAGAGAGAGAGATCACAAGTAGGCAGAGAGGCAGGCAGAGAGAGAGAGAAGGAAGCAGGCTCCTTGCTGAGCAGAGAACCCGATGCGGGGCTTGATTCCAGGACCCTGAGATCATGACCTGAGCCACAGGCAGAGGCTTTAACCCACTGAGCCACACAGGTGCCCCAAGCCATTCTCTTTAAAAAAAAATGGAGGTAACAATACATTTATCTTATCGGGTTATTAGAAGAATCAGATAATATAAAATAAGAGAAAAAAACAACCGGCATAAAGCAGTTCTTAACAAATGTTAACTTTTATTAACTAGCCTATTGGATTGGTTGTTCTTCACTATATGTTAGGATCATCTGGGGAGATTTTTTTTTTTTTTCTTTGAATTCTGATGTCCAGGACCCACCCAAGACCTACTTTAGAAGATTCTGGGTGTTTCTCCCCATGTATTAATATGTTTTAAGGTTCCCCAAGGGAGGCGAATGCTCGAGAGTTGCGGATCATTGCGTTAGATTTTTACCCCTTTGACAAAGTAAATATCCATCTTTGTATCCTTATAATTTGGGCTAACATATGGGAGAATTTAATTATATTTGTTGAACTGAACTGATGTGAGAAGATCCAGCAGGACATAAAATCAAAGCAAATCTTCAAAGCACTTCCTAAGATCTAAAGATGGTTTTAGGTATAGCTATTACCCAAGATTACACACACGTACCCAGGAGCAGAAGGCTTATCAGAGTACATCAAGGACATTTGGGGAATAAGAGATGGTAGAAAAACTTGGGTCAGCAGCAAAGCTTTTCACAGAGACTCAGAATTCATAGGGACAGAATATCAACAACAGTAAGGTGAAGTTAAGCCCTCAGTGGGAAAGATCAAGAAAATATCTTCAACGTATTAAAGAGCACTGTCCAGTCTTAAAAAAACTATTTACTCATCATTTCCTGCTTCTCGTACCAGGATTGGCAGCGCTCCAAAGAAGCAGAACACACTGTACCGAGATGCGTCGTGGCTAATAACACTGAACTAGTTTGACTGGATAATGCTGAACCATCAGAGATGATGGAAAGACAAAGGATAGGGATTCCAGGACCTGAAAACGAAATAAGCAGGAGTTTTCCCTCAGGAATTTAGAGGTTGTTAGAACTATGTGGGATCGTAGGGGAATTTTTACATTTCTTCAAAAAGTCTCGATGCTAGGAATTGTGCAAACCGAAAAGATACGGATCTGGATTGTTGGAGTGAGAAGCTATTATTAGGTCCTCTTCTTTGTACGTCTGCTTTCCAGTGATTATTGTAACCACTGAGGAGACAACATCTTCAAGCATTTTGCTATTTTTCAGCGTTCTTCCACCTGACTCTCCTCAATTCTATATAGCTCAGTTTCAGGGAGTGTTGAAGAATCCTGCTGAAGATTTTTGTTGCAATCAATCAAAAAGCATTTATTAAGTCCTATATACTCAAGCACTGTACTAGGTGCTTCAGAGATTGGATCACATACATGATACAAGCTCTCAAGTGGTTCATTAATTCCAATAATTCAAATACAAAATGGTTCAACTATTAACCAGAGCTTGAGGAAGCTGAGATAATGCATTTGGTACTTTGTGCTTACACTGCAGTTTCTTTGGCTTGACACTGAGGGTATTTTAGAACATCTCAAATCAAATACCATGTATTATGGGCCTGGAAACACATTTCCAGTAGGGACACCAAAGGCCATAGTTGGTTTTTTTCCCCCTCACCTTAGTCCAAGTTCTACTAACAAACCAGCCGTATATATGCCCACCAAGTGATCTTCATGGATAAATCAGATGACTGTAAATGAACTGAGTAAATGATTATACTTAATAAATGGAACTAGATAACAGCTATTGTCTGCAATGGAATAAAAGCCAAAGCTCCTTCACCCCCTACCCTGAGACCTGTACCAGCCACCTCCCCGGCCCATTCTTGTGGCTGCCTTTTTGCATACCTCTTCATTCTCACTACACAATCACCGGCCACAGGCAGAAACTTGAAACTTCCCTTTTTGAAAGTGAAAAGCAGTCAGTGAAACTATTGATACTCTCACTCTTCAACGTCTTTCTGTTTCCTTCCCAAGTGTAAGCTTCTGGAATCTCTAAATCTCTGATGCCACAACTTCTCTGTAGTTATTATGGGGAGGAATTCCACAGTTAAGAATTTTTTTTTTAAGATTTTATTTATCCATTTGACAGACAGAGATCACAAGTAGGCAGAGAGAGAGGAGGAAGCAGGCTCCCCGCTGAGCAGAGAGCCCGAGGCGGGGCTCCATCCCAGGACCCTGAGACCATGACCTGAGCCAAAGGCAGAGGCTTTAACCCACTGAGCCACCCAGGTGGCCCTGCACAGTTAAGATTAAGGCAACATAATACAATTACTCAGCAATGAAGCATTTTGTTCAAACCTAAACCAACCTCATTGCCCTTGTTGTTCTCACTTCTTCAGTAACTCACAACTAGGGGAAGCCTCCCTCTAGCCTCTTCTAGCTACCTATGGATGCTTCATCAGCCTCAAGTTTAAATTGTACTTAAATTCCTGCCATGCACCTCACTAATCTCAAGATATGGGTGTGTGCAAACTTGGAAAATTCCCCTTGCCGCCATGACGTAGGTGTTCATGTAGACCACATACCCTCCTTTTTAATTTTCTGAGAACAGATCTCCAGGGGCTCTGACTCACCTCCTCATTGTAGAATCTCTCATTCCTGGTTTCTTGAACCCTACCTGCCTCTTCTTTTTCTCGACATTTCTTATGAGAGATGACACATTGTAATTTACAAGTAAAATTTCAAATGTGTTTGCATCTACTTGTGACCATTAATAATGATAAAGTCTCAGAGAATCTTATGAAAAAGCATTTCCACTTGTAATAGTAGTCTTTAAACACATACACAAACATACACATGGGCAGCAAAGGGGAAAAGTTCAATCTTTCCAATAAATGGTGCTAGGTCATTAGGTAGCCACACAGAAAAAATATATAACTTTTCCACACCTCAGACCATTCATAAAAATTAATTCCAGGTTGATTATAGACCTAATTATGGAAAACAAAGCAAAAAAGCTTCTAGAAGATAGCACAGGAAAAGTTTCAAATCTTGGGATACAGAAATTTTTCTTTAAAAGGATACAAAAGCAGTCTCAATAAAGGAAGTGTTAGGAAAATTAAACTTCATTAGCTTTCTGCTTTTCAACAAAACACCATTAAGGCTGTGAAAAGGCAAACCAGAGTAGGAAAGGATATTTTTAACCAATAGAATTGACTCAAGATTTCTATCCATTATATATATAGAACCTACACATTAGTAAAAATAGACAACTTAATAGGAAAGCAGACAAGAAACTTGAGCCAACACTTCATAAGAGAATAACTTAGTGGGGGGCACCTGGGTGGCTCAGTCGGTTGAACATTTGCTTTCAGCTCCGATTATGATCTCAGAGTCCTGGGATGGAGGCCCTCATTGGGCTCCCTGGTCAGTGAGGAGCCTGCTTCTCTCTCTCCCTCTGCCCCTCCCCACCACTCATGTTCTCTCTTGAGCTCTCTCTTTCTCAAGTGAATAAATGAAATCTGGAAAAAAGAGAGATAATAATTTAATGGCCAACACACATTTGAAAAGGAGCCCAAATTCATCAGTCACCAGAGCAATGCAAATTATAATGGCAATGAGATAGCACAATATTCCCAGGAGATAAAATTTAAAAGAGAGATCTTTGGTGAGGCTAGGAACAAATGAGAAATCTCCTACACTGTAAATGAGTATAAATGAGCACAACTGTGTTGGAAAACATCAGCATAATCTAACATTCTGCAAATATTCTGTGACCCCACAGCCTGACTTCTACATGTGTACTCAACAGATATGCATGCTTATGTACTCCAAAAGATATATACAAGAATTTCCAGAACAGCATTACTCACAGGAGCAAAAATCTGAGAGGTGGGGAGGATGTGCAACATTAGTAGATAAGTTAAATAAATTACAGTCATTTATACAATGGAATTTTATACAACAGTGAGAAAGAATGAACTACTGCTATTTGTAACTTGGCTGGATCTCACAAACACAGTATGGGGTGTGAAGAAGCCAGTCATGAGTGAATATCTACCACATAATTCTCTGTACATAAAGTTCAAAACCAGGTGTTAGAAGGAAGACTAGTATAAACTTCAGGAAGAGGGTAGCAGAGAGTGATTGGCAGGGAACACAGGGCTTAGGGGGTGCTGTTCATGTTCTAGTCCTTACCCAGGTGGTGGTAACTGTATTCACTTCAAGATAATTGAGCACTTATGGTTGGTGCACTCTTTTTCATGAATATCATTCTCTGTGTGTGATACAAAAAAAAAAAAAAAAGTGTCTGAGTGAAAAGATAAATGCCTAAATATTAGAATTGGAGATAAGGTCAAAGCTGGATTATTAGCAAGATAAGGAAGGTTCTGCTGAATTCTAGACAGACTGCCTAACATGCTTTAATATATCGTAGTTAGGGAGAGCACTGGTCCTAAAGATAATTCTATGAGCTTGTAGATAAGGTTCAAATAGTCAAAGCCATGACAGATTGAGGGCTGTAAAGGTGAGGGTACATGCAAAGGTTGATTTAAAATGCCAAATGAGCAGCCTGAAACAGTGGTTACAACTTTAAGATCAACTTTCCGAAAATGTTGACCAAAGATATTCGTGGGGCATGGCTTACTGAAAATAATTTAAATTACTGTAATTTAATGTTTTGGGATCAAGTGAGGCAGAATCTGTTATACTTCCTTTTAGGGAAGAAGAATAAGAATTTGCTTATATAATATTAAGTGCACATTGTACTTAATAAATGCAAGTTGTAGATTTGTAACAATCTTCAAATTTTTAGGTGTCATCTGAAATACCTTTATTTTCTTCTCATGGCAAGAGATGAAGTTTTACTTAAACAAAATATTTCATGTTTCAAAAAGGAAATCTAAT
Organism: Enhydra lutris kenyoni; assembly: GCF_002288905.1. Lineage (NCBI taxonomy): Eukaryota > Metazoa > Chordata > Mammalia > Carnivora > Mustelidae > Enhydra > Enhydra lutris. Next base: position 12,832,697 of record NW_019154146.1, on the reverse strand, counting down.
GCATTTGTGTGACTTTATTTTTCTCAGATTTCAATCAAAAAATTTTCTTTTTAAATAATCACATTTTAATAGCCTAATAATACAGTAACATTTTGAATAACCATTTCTTAGTCAGTCACTATAATATTTCCACCAGTTAGTGAAGTTGTCAAAGAGGCCAAAAGTTTCACAAAATCTCTGTGATTTATCAGGTTGAAAATCAAGAAGTTTCCATTTCAGGGCCATATATGACTCCCCACTAGACTGGTTATACCCAGTCTCAGAGGAAACTATAAACTCATAAAAAGAACAGATAATGATACAAATTGAATGATTAAAAGAGAAAGAAAACTTTAGGGAATAACAATAGCTCAATTTATCAGAAGTCAACTGGAAAATTAGAGAGTGTGTAGGCAGGAGCAGTGACCAAGGAGTCAGAAGACCTGTCTTCCAGACCAGGCTTTCTTACTAACTTGCTTGGTGACCTTAACCAGTGTCCTGACCTTAGCCAAACCTGCCCTCCCACTGTGCTTCAATCAAACTGTGGCCTCATGCCTGATGGCCTTTGTAGAACAGAATTGGCAATGATGAAATATTTACAAGGTGTTTAGGAGAGGACAAGGTAAAGTCAGCACCAAGATTACAAACTAGCCAAATTTCACCTGTAGAAATGTTTAGTTTGGTTGAGAAGGCATTGGATCCACAGTGTTTTGAATTTGAATCTGTTGATCACATTTAGAATTTGGAAAATACTACATAAAAGTCCAGATTTCCAGCTTTCCACTGAAAATAGATACAGCACCAATGGGTGAATACAGTCATGTTGCAAAAGTTGGCTGACATGCACTGAGGCTATTCCTTTAGAGACAGCACACATCTCTCATTCTACATGCCGCTCACTTTCCTGTTGTTCCCTCGATACTCAAGTCAACTGATTTAATCTCTCCCAACTGAGTTGCATGGATGCCACCACTGCCATAACGGGGAGAACATCAGCAGACATATGGGGTGAACGGAAAGGGTTGTATTCCCAATTAACTATAACATGGGGAACCCACACCTGCTCTGGTAAGGTGGAGGGCCTCTGGGAAAGAAATCTGGGAGAGAGTTTTCTGCCAACTAGCTCCCCACAATGTAAACAATCACTGCATACTTGGGGAGGGAAGGAAAATTTCACAGTGTTTCTTGCTGCAAAGAAAGACAGCTGAAAAACTAGACCACAGGATCTGTATTGTTTTCTTCAATTTGGTTATGGGTTGAATTGTGCCCTCCACTCCCATCCCAAAATTCGTTTGTTGAAGTCCTAACCTTCCCTACTTAAGAATGTGACTGTATTTAAAGATAGGCCCTTTAAAGAGGTAATTATGGTAAAATGAGGTCTAATGGGTGGGCTCTCGCCCAATATGACCAATGTCCTTATAAAAAGAAGTGATTAGGAAGCAGACACACAGAAAAGACCATCTATTTCCAAGCTAAGGAGAGAGACTTTCAAAAGAAATCAACTCAGCTGACACCTTGATCTCAGGCTTCTAGCCTCCAGAACTGTGGGAAAATAACTTTCTGTTATTTGAGCCACTCAGTCTGTGGTACATTGTTATGACAGCCCTAGAAAATGAATAAAAGATTCTTATGCAGTTTTCCCCCATTTTTATCATAAAGCTACATTTTTCCAACAACAAAAGCATAAGCAAAACTACGGAATCCCCCCCAAGACTCTCCATACTTCCACCGTAATCCAGAGCAACTGCTCTAAAGACTTGCTACCCAGCTGTCATCAGGGACTTCTTTTCTTCCTCTCCTAGCTCCACACTTTCCAGATCCCATTTCTTCTTCTTCCTCGTTTCTCCCTCCTTTTACTACAACATATCCTAAAGCAACTTCCTAAGAAATGGACATAAACTTTCTGAGTCCTTGCGTGTCAGAAAGAATTGCCCTCAGGCAGCCTTCTTCCTTGGTTACTAGTTGGAGCAAAGATTAGAATTTTAGGTTAAAAATCATACAGCCAGTCTGCATCTGTTTGCTAGGGCTGCTGTCACAAAATAGCGCAAAATGGGTAGCTTCCCCAGATACTCATTTTCTCAGCGTTCTGGAGGCTCGCAGTCTGAACTCCAGGTTCAGCAGGGGTAGCTTCTCCTGAGGCTGTGAGGGAGGAATTGTTCCATGCCTCTAGCTTAGCTTCTAGGACTTTAATGACAAGGTTTGCGTTCTTTGGCTTGTGGAAGCATCACTCCAATCTTTGCCTTCATCTACATATGGTATTCTCCCTGTGTGCATGTTTGGGTCCAAATTTCCTCTTGTTATAAGGAAACCAGTTGCACTGGATCAAGGGTTCACCCTATTCCGGGATGACCTCATCTTAACTAATGACATCTTCCATGACCCTATATCAAATATAGCCGCATTCTGAGGTACTCAGGTTAAGATGGCAACACATGGGGGCGCCTGGGTGGCTCAGTGGGTTAAGCCTCTGCCTTCAGCTCAGGTCATGATCTCAGGGTCCTGGGATCGAGCCCCGCATGGGGCTCTCTGCTCAGCAGGGAGCTTGCTTCCTCCTCTCTCTCTGCCTGCCTCTCTGCCTACTTGTGATCTCTCTCTGTCAAATAAATAAATAAAATCTTAAAAAAAAAAAAAGAGGAAAGATGGCAACACATGAACTGGGTGGGTGGGGAACAAGGAGCACAATTTAACCCATAACACGGACTTATTAACAAATTATCCTGGAATAATTGCCAGGTTCGAAGGGACTCTTAGCTCATAGCATACACAAAAATTGACTCTAAATAGATCAAACACCTAACTGTAAGAGCTACAACTATAAAAACACAGGAGAAAACCTTTATGACTCGGCAACACAGAGTTCTTTTTTTTTTTTTTTTAAGATTTATTCATTTGTTTTAGAGAGAGAGAGTATGAGAAGGGGCAGAAGGGAAGAATCCTAAGCCAACTCCCCACTGAGAGGGGAGCCTGATGCAGGGCTTGATCCCACAACCCCAAGATCATGACCCAAGCCTAAATCAAGAGTTGGACACTCAACTCAATGAGCCACCAAGGTTCCCCTTGGTTACATGGGGAGTTCTTAAGTATAATAACAAAAATACAATCTTTAAAGATAAGATTGATAAAGTGAACTTCATCAGAATTTAAAACGTTTGTGCCTCAAAAGATACCCTTAAGAAAATGAAAAGATAAGCCACAGATTAGAAGAAAATGTTTGCAAATCATGTATCTCCTAAAGGACTAATATCCATAATATATAAAAGACACAACTCAATAATAAAAAGACAAACAACCCAATTTTTTTAAGTGGACCAAACAGTTTATTAGATATTTTATCAAAGAAGCTATACAAATGGCTAATACACACCTGAAGATACTCAACCTTATTAATCACTAGGCAAATACAATTAAAACCACAATGAGATACTAATTTGCATGACTATAATAAAAAAGACAATAACAAGTGTTGGTGAGGATGTGGAAAAGCTGAAACTCTTGTACATTGCTGGTGAAAATGTTAAATGATACAGCAACTTTGGAAAACTCGTTTAAAAGTTTGAAAGTTTCTTTAAAACTCAAGTATAAACAGAAACAGCAACTTGTTCCTGAAACTTGCTACCATATGGATAACCCCCAAACACATTAAGCTAAGTGAAAGAAACCAGATGTAAAAGATTATTTATTGTATGATTTCATTTATATAAAATGTATAGAAAAGGCAAATGTATGGGAAGAGAAGTCAATTAGTGGTTACCTGGAGCTGGGGTGTGACTGAGAGTTGACTATGGTTATGGGGAATCTTTCTGAAGTGATGGAAATGTTCTAGAACTAGATTTTGAGCATAGCTTCACAACTTTATAGATTTACTAAAGATCATTGATATTTGTACTTAATATGGGTGAGTTTATGGTATGGAAATTCTATCTCAATAAAGTTCAATAAAGCAATAATTTCATAAAGCTTCAGAATTTTTAATGTATCACTCTATATTTTCTAATATTCAATATTGCTGTTAGAAGCTTATGCCAGTGTGATTCATATTCTTTTATTTTAAGACTTGATGTATTATTTGAGAGTGAGTGAGAAAGGAAATGAGCAAAAGAGAGAGAGAGAGAGCATTTGCCTGCACAAGCAGGGGGAGGGGCCAAAGAGAGGAAGAAACAGGCTCCCCCCTGAGCAGGGAGACCCATGTGGGAGCTCCATCCCAGGACCCTGAAATCATGACCTGAGCTGAAGGCAAACACTTAACCCACCGAGCCACCCAGGCACCCCGATTCATGTTCTTTCTGAATGACCTAGGTTGTTTCTTTGCTTCTTTGAATCTCTGGAATTTTTTTCTATTTTCATTATCAAAAAATATATATTATCATATTTTGGACTGTTAAATATGCTTACATAGTATCTTCTGAATGTATCATTTTGCAACCTGCTTTTTCTTTTCTTTTTTTTTTCCCCTCAACATAATGGTTTTGAGACTTACCTATGTTGATACATAGTAATTTTAACTATTACACAACAATCTGTTTTTTCTATTGCAACAGTGTTGCAAAGAATAATCTTACTTATGTTTCCTTAAGGAAAGTTCCCAGTTTCACCAGAGAATAGATCCATAAGTGGAATTTTCATCACAATTCCTGTGCTTCAGCTTTACATGGACAAAACGCTCTTCAAAGTAATCATCCCAGTTTACACTTCCACCAACGGTGTATTGTGGTTCCCATTTCTTCACATGCTCACTTGTATCTTTAGACTTTCACATTTGGGAGGCAAAACCCATTGACTGAACAATAGAAATGAAAATAATCTCTTTAGCTTCCAGGTTCTGGTATTCACATCTGAAGATGCATATCTTTCAACTCTAGAAAATTCTCATTTCCTCTTCTCTGTTATTTCTAATATCTCTCTCCAGACCAGTTTTGTTTGGCTTTTACAAACAGTGCATTGCACTGCCCCATAATGACAAACAACTTACCTGTTGTTGGACCCACTGAAATGATCCTTTCTGATTCTGGCCTTATTTTGCCATCTCTTTTTGCTCAACTTCCTGAGATCTCTTTTTAGTCCCCCTCCCCACCTCAACCCCCAAATATTCCATAGCATTTTGGTTAGGAAAATCTCTTCTTATCTGAGTGTTCTCTTTTCAGGGTATCTTTCTCCTGCATTACACACATAGAGTTTTAAAGAGGCGACTCTTCAGAGAAAAGCAAAACTATGTTCTCTTCGGTTGCCTGAGTCATCTGTTTCCTCTCAGGTCAGTTTTCCTCCTTCTATTTTGTTCTTCCTCAATCATTTCTATGATTTTTGTTCTTCATATTTGTAACTGAAGAATTGGAAAGGCAGATTGGAAGTTCTGTATCTGTGGGGCGAGTTTTTTGACTAGCAGGCATTCTTTTAGGACACATGTACCGAGAGTAGCCCCCCATATCACAGAAGGACAAAGCTGCCCAGGTTTTGCCCAGATTTCATCCTAACCTCCAGATTCTATCCCCTTTATTTAATTTGCTTAGAAGAAAAAAGAAAAAAGGACCTTTCATGATTAATTTCAGTGTTTTTTAGCACCATCCCCTGTGCCTGGTATCTGCAAATTTTGAGTGTCCCCAAGGTGTTGCACAGCAGAGTGCTTTTTTTTTAAAGATTGATTGATTGATTGATTGATTTTAGAGGCAGGCAGAAGGAGAGAGTCTTAAGCAGACTCTGTGCTGTGCACAGAGCCCAGTGGGGGACTTGATCTTGACCCTAAACTCACAACCTGAGCCAAATCAAGAGTTGGGTGCTTAGCCTACTGGGCCACCCAATGGAGCCCATGGAGGGTTCTCTCTTCAGCAGTATCTGCTACACGTTGTTTCTAGGCAATAGGGCACCTGTTCTGCTTTATTAGTTATTGTTTCATCTATTTTTCCATCTTTTCCAAACAAGTTAAAATCCTTGCCCATCTTCCATTTCTTTGTTGTGATGATTACATACATTTTTTTCATTTGAAGTGTTTGTAGGGACTCAGGAAGGAAAGGCAAAAAAGCCTGAGGTCTATTCACTACTATGAACCAGAAGTCTCACAATTAATTTGAATATTAAAAGGAACTTTGTACCCCAAACAAATGAATTAGACTACATTACTTACACATACTTTTTTTTTAAGATTTTATTTATTTATTTGACAGACAGAGATTACAAGTAGGCAGAGAGGCAGGCAGAGAGAGAGGAGGAAGCAGGCTCCCCGCTGAGCAAAGAGCCCGATGTGGGGCTCGATCCCAGGACCCTGGAATCATGACCTGAGCTGAAGGTAGAGGCTTTAACCCACTGAGCCACCCAGGCGCCCCTACTTACACATAATTAAGGTAAAGTATTATACCTTGATAAATTATAATCTATCATTTGACAAGCATAAATGAATAGTATCTAAACTTTTTCTGACTTTTTGTAGAGAATAATATTTAAAAATGAAAGGAGAATAGTGCCTTATGGAGAGGAGCCCACAAAGACACTGGGGAACTGTTCAGAAAATGAAGGTTGGAAAAAAAAGACAAATTGTCCAACAACTCCTTAAATTTGGCCTCACCAGTTTTCAGTATTGTTATGAGGACACACCCAGGAAAAATCAGTTTTACAAGATTTGGGAGGGGTTCTTTTTAATACAAAAAATACTATAGATGCCCTTGGTTACTAGCAGATTTATTGATCACTACTGATTATCTAATTTCCACTCATTTGTGATATTTTTTTTTTCATTTGTGATATATTTATAGGTGACTTCTCACTATAGGGCAAGAACAACTGCTCTGGGCACTGAAAAGAATGAGACAAAAAACAAAAACAAAAACAAAAACAAAACTCTAAAACCCTCACATTCTGAACCTCAAATTGTTTACAATCTCATGGTGAAATGGAGAGATAAAGAGACACAGGGGACCCTTGAGACACCATGGGACCAAAGAGGAAGGAACTTCTAAGTTTATCTTGAGACGGGAATTACTATGGAAACAATGATGTTTTAGCCCATACTTAGAAAATCAGGAGTTTGCAATGTGTGAGCTGGGAAGGACATTCCAAATAGCATTTGAGAAACACAAAGTGTTCAGAGAGCATGGTACACCCAGAGACCAACAAGTGTTTTGATATTTCCGGAGCATGAAGTTTAATAAGAGAAGAACTCTTAAGTTGGCACTACATAGAGCAGATGCAAATCAGTGTGACATAGACCGCTGCTGTCACAAAGGTATAAAGAAGGTTGTTATCAAATGTGCAAAAATACTTTGAAAATAGTACAGAAACTGTGGCATTTCCTTTTAAGCCAAACCCCTATTTCAGCTTCTTTAAAATCTTGTTAGGTTATCTCTTAGTTTCTTCTAACAGACTACTCTGGTCAGGTCAGGGTTTCTTCCTTCGGAAATGGCATTTTCTCCTTCCCCAAGAACACACATTGAAAGGAAAATGAACTTCTCATACACCCATCCTGTATCAGACAGTCAAGGATACGTTCCTGTAAATCTCTAAACACCCATTAATTTTATCATTTCAGTTAGATCAACGGAATAGAGAGCATTTGAACAGAAAACTTCATTTATCCTATTTCAACTTGGAAAAATAGGAGTTTCAAGTTGGAAAATGCTCCTTTCACAGTTTAAGAAACCAGAAGTTGCTTCTATTTTCTCATAACCTGTATGGATTTTGAAGGTTAACAAATTCACTAAAAGACACCCAATAGGAAAAGCTTTCAAAATAAAATGGATTAGGGGCACCTGGGTGGCTCAGTGGGTTAAAGCCTCTGCCTTCGGCTCAGGTCATGATCCCAGGGTCCTGGGATTGAGCCCCACATCAGGCTCTCTGCTCATTGGAGAGCCTGCTTCCTCCTCTCTCTCTCTCTCTTTCTCTCTGCCTGCCTCTCCACCTACTTGTGATCTCTCTCTCTGTCAAATTTTTAAAAAATAAATAAATAAATAAATAAATAAAATGGATTACTCACCTTAGAACTCAAATTGAAGAGACATGTTAGTATCAAATCAATGTTCCATCCACCAACCTTTTTTAAAAAAATCAAAATTGATTATGGAATTTAAGATGTTTGGTTCCAGTTTCATAGGTCTCATTTTTTTCATTTCACATTCCTGACTTACTTAAATATTCATGGAGAATTGTCTATTCTTGCATGCATTCCAATATTAGCATTTAAATATAGAATCTCTGATGAGTAAGCACTTAACCAGAGTTTACTCCTAAACAATTCCATATGCCCCTTTTCCCTTTTAACATTGAAGCTGTGTAATATATTTTTGTATGCCTTCCCTAACCAAATAAAAAGGAACATTATAAACTGGAAACATTTGTTCTTCACAAATACTTTTACTAGGGACCAAGATTGCAAATCACATTTTTTTTTAAAAAGGTTTGCCTGAGCAAAATTCTTAGCAGAGAATCCATTTATGTAGATGTAATTTGTAAATCATTTACTCTCAGAATGACATTAGGCACAGAGTAGCTATAAATACAGTCCCCGTACATCAGGAGCACATCATTTTACCCCGGAGAAATACAGAGGAAAAGGTAGAGACAAAAGGCTACAATTATTACATGAGCAAAAGTGTGCAATATGGCCATCATCTCTCCTACACTTTTCTACCAAAAGTAACCCTGGAGGTTGGGGCACCTGGGTGGCTCAGTCAGTTAAGTGATGAACTCTTGATTCCAGTTCTGGTCAGGATCTTAGGGTTGTGAGATCAAGCCTCAGTCCAGCTCCCCGCTCAGCAGGGAGTCTGCTTCTGATTCTCCCGCCCTCTCCCTCTGCCCCTCCCTCTGCTCAGGCACACCTCTCTCTAAGATAAATAAATCTTAACAACAACAACAACAAAAAGTATCCTGGAAGAGATTCCCAGCCTCCTCCTTGAGAGTTTATTGATTAGGTCTGAGGAACAGCCAAGGACTAGGAACTTACAAGGGCCAGGTGTTGATTATTATTAAAATAAAAGCAAAGTAAGCTGGTGTGCCCAAAGAGTATGTCATTAAGGAGGTGAGCTCCCAGCTAAACCTAACAGGATGGAGAGGATCCCATTAGGATTCAGAGGTAGGGGAAGGTTGTATGTGCGTTTTTTTAAGATGTGTGCTAAATGATGTGCTTGGCTGGGGCAAGAAGTCTTATTTTAGAAGTAGCAAGATTTAAAAGTAAAACAAGATGCTATTCTGGCCAAGAATATGTTTGCTTTGTAGACAATGCTACGGTATTTTGAGCTGAAGAATCACATGATGAAATCAGCTTTTTAGCACTATTAATCCGGCAGAGGCATTTAGGATAAATGTGCAGTGAAAGCCAGGAGCCGTAGCCTACGCATACATTCATTCACTGAGCAAGTACATATTGAGCACCCAAATTATGTGAATGCCCTGTGAGAAGGAGGAAGAACGCACAGCTGTAAGTACCAACGGCTAGAACGACAGTACCGAGTCTGTGAGTCGTCTCTGTTTAAGCTTTTCTGTTCACTAAAATTTCTTCTTGTAGCCTGACTTAATTCAGGACTCTCCTAACAGCTTTCAGTTCTGTATTTATGCTAATTTGCCTAGCTATTTGGAGTCGCTGCATTTGCAATTAAAATGTTCTCCGTGGTTGTTAGAAAAACTACCCTGTGAGATGAAAAACAATTTTGCTCCCTCCAAAACATACTTAAGACTCTAAGAGGGGGGAAAAAATTAAAGTCCTATCGGTTGGTAGCCAGGGCATGAAATACAGAGAAGAGTTAAGGAAACTGGCTTAATGGGAATGCATTTATCACAACACAGAGGAATCAATCAGTACACGTAATAATGATTACTGAAAAAGATTTAAATTTAGAAGTATGCTTTATTATATCCGGATTGCAGTTTTGGTCTCTGGGGTAGTGACGGATCTATTGTCATATACTTCACGACAGAAGTTTTGAACTCTGAGTAAGAAGAGGCACAGGCAGATTCCAAACCATTATTTATGTTCTGAGTTATTGTATCACACATTCCAGCCTGTAAGAAATTAGCGACCTATTTCATCTTCTTTAAATCAGCTGAAATCTCTTTTGACAAACCCCCTCCCACCAAATGATGGGAAACATATTCTGAATTATCTTCCCTGTTATTTAGTGTCAGAAGACATTAAGGCCATGGACGTGAGAGGTCACAAAGTGGTAGCCATCGGCCTGGATTGAGCTTGTTGCTGTGTCTTATTGACCCACAAAGTGTATATTACAAATAAATAAAATGCGCAACTACTAAACAATTTGTATATTACAAATAAATAAAATGCGCAACTACTAAACTGAACTAAGAAATTGTTTAGGCATTCATGTAAAATTCACATCTCAAGCTTCTATTACAAAATCAGCAGTATTTAGTCTACATTAATTCTTGGTAATAATTGTCTGGAGCCAAACAGCCCCTGGCGCTCTTAGGAAGAGTATCTATTCATAGTTGCCACAGCCCCCAACCCTTTTGATCATACACATAATGGCTTCAGTCACTTTGTGTTACCTCCTGCCCCTGAGGCATTTGATTTGCCCACTGGGGTTTGAGGGGGAAATGTGACCCGTGCTAATAACCCAATAGGCTAATGAAGCGTGTATTGAGGCTGTTCTGAAAACAGGGCCATCAAAACATGAGACTTAGTTTTGAAATCTTTATGCTTTTAAAACATCAGAGTGACTGTTAGAAATACCAGACTTGTACTGAATTTTCTAATGCCTAGTTTATAGGTTGGGGGGCATATTTTTCATTAAATGAGGTGGGGGTCCATGTGGCACATTAATAGTTTTTCAATGCTAGGACCATGGAGATCATTACACTGGACGTGAGGTTGGACCTCAAGAACTTCACCCCCAAGATTTCAGGTATGGCTAGTAAGAAATTATAGCATCTATAACTGAAACTACTTGGAACCCTTTGCCAAAGATCAGAAAAAAAATCAGCACTGTAGCCAGAGAACTCTCCTCTTCTATGGTAAGGGTATAAAAGTAGCCCAGGGCAGGCAAAGGGATGCTCCTGATTTTGCTCTTCATTAATTGGGGTCAAAGAGAATGCACATGTAACACACAAAGCTGTACCAAATCCCTCTTTTCATAGCCTATAGCCATACCTGCCCTCATATTTCAGTAAGGCTTAAAGCAGTTTTTTTGCCTCATGCCCAGATGAGGCTGATTTAAGAGTTCAGTAATGAGTGGTGAGAACTGAAACAGGTTAAAATACACAAAAATACAGACTTTACATTAATTATAAAACAAAGCAAACGTGAAAGATTGCTCTCAAAATGAGATCAGATAATCTTTTTTTTTTTTTAAGATTTTATTTATTTATTTGACAGACAGAGATCACAGGTATGCAGAGAGGCAGGCAGAGAGAGAGGGAAGCAGGCTCCCTGCTAAGCAGAGAGCCCGATGATGGGATGATGGGATGATGAGATGATGCAGAGCTCCATCCCAGGACCCTGGGATCATGACCTGAGCTGAAGGCAGAGGCTTTAACCCACTGCGCCACCCAGGTGCCCCAAGATCATATAATCTTAAAATTAACTTACATTGTATCTGAATTCATTTAAGACCTAGTTAGAAAAAGAAAAGAAAAAAAAAGGAAGGAGGGAAGGGAGAGAAGTTAGAAAAACATACTAAAACTCTTTGCCGAAAATGAGAGTAATTAAAGATTTTGTGTCACTGTTGATGCTATTACAAGAAGTCTGGACTAAAGACAACTTTGAAAAAATTAATGGTCAACACTACAAATTTCAAAACATAATACAGATATTTCAATAATAACTGCTAAAAATTGATTGTGAATGGTTTACAAAGCAACAAAGTAACTTGACATGCATCATTTTTTAAAGTCCTCATAATTGCTTTATGAACTAGGAACTACTGTTAATCCCATTTAACAGATGAGGAAACTACACCTTAGTGTATGTGATACACATGAAGTCAAGGCAGCATATCATTTGTAGAACAGGAATTAGAAGCCAGATCTGCCTGATTCCAGAGCATGAGCTCATTATTATCCAAGGTATATCCTGCTGCCTCCCAAAACATTAGAGAAGATACAACAGAGAAAGTATAGTTTGCATGCAAAGTTACAGGGAACGGAAGAGAATGACAAAAAGAAGGTATGGTAAATCACTTATTTTAATAAGTGTATTTGGGTAAAATGGCCATGTTAAAAAAAAAAAGTCCTATTGGGCTGAAAGATGGATTTTAACTGTATGCTATATATTGATAAATACCAAAGATGAAATGACAGAAAATGATTAAAAGTCACAGGATATGGAAAAAACATTAGTCAAGTGAAGAGAGAAAGCTGTTCCCACTACATTAATATCGAACATGGTGCTCTCAAAACAAGGCATCCAAATGTGAGAATTGTTCCCTAAATTGACATATTATCAAATTATACTATTTATTTAATATATTTTGAAAATCAACCTGAAGAAAAAAATTTTATGCCAATAAAGCTTTTTTCACAATAAATGATAACTTCATGAAGCTTTGCTACAAGGCATTGAACTGATAGGCACCGTGTCTACCTACCTGCACAGCAAAATGGTTAGAAATACTGGAAAGTCTAACACACACAGTAGTGTTGGGAGAATTTAACTGCCTTCCTCCCCGATATGTGATGGATGAAAAATAGACAAGGGAATCAGTAATTAAAGAGACCTGGAAAAGGCCTATAGGTGAAAACAAACAAACAAACAAAACTTAATAATAAGAATAACCTGAGAGTTGATTGAGGGATGTGGGTGAGGGATGGGCTAGATGGGTGATGGGCATTAAGGAGGGCACTTTGTGTGATAAATACTGGGTGTTGTATGTAAGTGATGAATCATTGAATTCTACTCCAGAAACCAATATTGCATTATATGTTAACTACCTAAAATGAAATTTCAAAAAATTTATAAAACTTTCTATATTAGGCCATAAGCAGGCTCTCACTGTATAGGCCAACCTCCAGAGTCAGAGAACAATGGCATACTAGTTCATTTTCCCCAGCCCAGTCCAGAAGATACTTTGGAAGGAGAAAAGAATTGTGTTGGTCTGAAAAACTGGAGAAACCCTTGGAGAGGCAGGAAGCAGGTGGGATATGGTTTAAGAGGAAACAACAATTTAGGGCAGATACAGGCTGTAAGCAGGAGTGTGAGGTTCAGGGAATAACTGGGTGAGAATTTGACCTGAACTCTGTTCTCTCCACTATATTGCCCTAGAACTATCCTGCCCACATCCTCACTCTACAAGGCAAGGAAGGAATGGAAACATCACTCTGGCCAGGTTGGTAGAAGACATGGGAGTGGCAGTCATTTGAGTTCAGGGAAAAGTTCAAACAGTGTTGACCAACCTGTGGCCCTTGAGTTCCTCTCCTCCTTCCCCCTAACCATGAGGTAGTACTCTCGTGTATGTTTAGTGTAGAGGGTTATGATCCAGGTGGGAAGTACTCCTGAAAAGAGCAGTGCCTGGGCAGAGATCAAAGGAGGGTTCTTGAGACATGCTTTTCTTAGCTGGGGGGGAGAAGAGGAGGGGAGGGAGTAGTCAGGCGTAGACTATGACCCCAGGGGCTCTTCATCCCGAGATATAGTCACACACATGCACACCCACAGACATACAGACACACATACCCACACACAAACACACACCCTTATATCTTTAACTAACCCAGATGAGTAGGAAGCAAAACTAGGGCTTCTGCTCCTTACACTGGACCACATTCCCAAAGTAGCTGATGTTCTCAGGACTACACCAAACATAGGAGAGGAAGACACAACAGCAATTTAAGAAAACCTTATGGCGTGAAGTAGAATTCATGGAATATATAGATTACTATTTCAAAATAAGCCTCTCTCAGAGAAAGAGCAAAAGATTTTAGCAACATGTAGTGAGAACAGAAGTGAGGAAGAACAGTATAAATAAAAGAGTAAAAGTATAGGATAAAAATGAAAAAGAATAGTTGAAAAAAGGAGCTCAGTATGCGTCATTAAGTCACAAAAATGGGTTCAACCCATCTTATCTGGAAGCCGAGGGACCAACCATCCTGTTTTACCAAGCACTGAAAAGTTTCACTGTCCAAACTAAAACCAGAAAATGCCCGAGCCAACTAGGGCTTGGTCCCATCTTTAGTAGACGACAGTCCTTTAAAAGACTTCAGGTAGAAATAAGTTACAAAAAGTTTTAAACATTATCAAGTAAAACTGTCAATGTTCAAGAAATAGGAGATCCAGAAGAATTACAATTCTTTAATTATAAAGAAATAATAACAGAAATTTTCTGGAATTCAAGCTGAAAAACCTAAGATCCAAAGGGTTCTAAACTGTCAAAGGGGATGACATGTTTATTTTAAAGATCAAAGAGAGAAAATTATAAAAGCACACAGAAAAAGAGCAAAATACCCACAAAAGAACAAACATCAGATTAATAAGAAAACTTCTCAAAAGTAACGTTGGATATAGAAAGGGTGATGGCAAACATTTTGAAGGTACTGGAAGAGATGAACTTCAAACAGAATTTTGCATTCAGCTAAACCGTCCTGGATCTATAAGCATGTACCGGATATAGAAGGTCCCTCAGAAAGCACTCTTGGAGGAAGTAGTTCAGCAAGGGAAAAAAATGAGAATAACGAAGGATATATGGAAGTGATTTAGTGACCTAGTCTATGGTCTAAAAGAGGAACGAAAAAGTGCATCTGTAATAATCGAGAACATAAATCGTAAATATCAAAGTAGTGAGGGCAGGGATGGCATGATGTGGGAGGAACTGGAAGATAAAAGAGATGAAAGTCTGCTGGAAGACAGATGTTGGTAAGTCCGAGAAATGGACAGAGTCCCCCAGTTGGGCCTCTGAGCCCGGGCTGTTTTCGGCGCTGGTGCGGCGACCAGCCACCGCCCGCCCAGCGCCCCCATCCCAGCCGTGGCTCCTCCACCTGCTCTGGAGAGAAGGGAGGATGAGCGAGCGGAGCTGAAGTCCAGCCAGCCCTTGGCCTCTGAAGCACCAAGAAGCGGGACTGGGGCAGGCTGCTCCAGCAGGTTCGGTCCCCGGTCTCCCCGCCCCATCCCCATGGGAGCAGAGACCCCAGCGGTGTGCCAACACCAAAGGGACCCGCTGCAGACCAACGGGGAGCAAAACCAAGGTGCTGCCAGGACCTGGAAAACTACCACGCTCCAGGAGGAGACCAAGGGGCAGACCCCCCAAAGCACTGGAGGAGGAGGAAGAGGGCATCTTGCAGGAGTCCTCAGAGGAGGAGCAGTGCCTGCCGGGTTGCCTGCTTCTTCCCGAAGAAGCAGTTTCCTTCTGGGACTGCACAGCTCCAGCTCCACTCACGGCCACCGTCCCCCCGACCCCCCACCCCCTCGCTGCCCACACACCACGGCCACCCAGCTGCTGCAGGGAGCTGAGCTGAATGCGGAGCCGTTGTCTTTGGTCTGAGTTTCCAGCGACCCCTCTCACCCACACACTTGCCCTCCCAGACAAAGTTGACCTCCCACCTCGCCATACCCTTCTCATGCTGAGGACATGACTGACTGGGTTTAGGGGTCCCTTCTGCTTCCTCACTCTTCCCTCTGGCTTCCCACTAAGAGGCCTTGCGGGGTGGGGGTGGGGTCTCCCCAGCCTTCCAAGGGGCCCAGGCCCCATCTCATTCTGATCTGTTCCGCTCACTCCGCGGCATTGGCGGCGGTAGGTGTATGGTCAGTGGGGAGGGTCGCGGGCCCCAAGATGCCTCCAGCTAACCTGTGCTTCCCCAGATGCTGCTCTCACACACTCGTCTTCCTTCCCACATTGTCTAGTCCTTGCTCTAGGTTGGACAGCCGCCGTGGGGGCACAGGAAGGCAAGCAGGAGGAGTGGAGCCCACTACCCGCTCTGAATGAACTCCCATCCTGGAAGCTGTTGCAGTAATGAAAATGCAGTCCAGCCTTCATCCAGGTGAGCTCCGGCCAAGGGTCTGGTTCCTTCTTTTCTCCGTTCACAAACTACCTCTAGACAGTTGTGTTGGTTTTACTCCATGTTTCTATTCTCAGACATCTGTCATTGCTGCTGTAACCAGCTTCAAATGTTCATCCTCATCGTCTCCTCCTGTTTTGCCTAAATTCCCCGCCTCCAAGATGCCTGATGCAAGGTAATTCAGGTTACCAAACACCCCAGTCCCAGGGAAAGTGGGGCCCTGCCCTTAGGATGCTATAGCAGAGTGAGGAAGAGGGTCTGTGCTGGCCATGGAGATTGTAGGGGCCACCCTCTGCCCCTGTTCTGCTGAGGAGGAAGTAGCCATTATTTGTCCCAGCCTGCCCCCTCCAATCTGGTTTCCTTTTTTGTAGTTACTTGAATTAAAAAAGAAAAAAAAAAAATCCTTAAAAAAAAAAAAGAAGAAATTGACGGACAAAAATAAACAAGTGTTGATCTTATTAATTTAGTGAGAGCCACCTAAAAAATTAGAATATCATGAATATATTTCAATCTGATGTCTCCTCTCAAATTCTGGATCTATTCAGTAAAAAACAGAAAAAGAGAAATAATAGAAAATATGGAAAATAAGTTGGTATAAGGTCCTAATATAATATTACATTTAACTAATGTAAATAAATTAAAAAGACACAAGATTCTAAAAACTGGATAAAAATCAAAGTACAACAAACTGTCTCTAAGAAAAAATATGCAAGAAGTTTGCAGATAAAGGGGTGGATGCAGATATGTATTAGATGTTAATTAAACAAACCCAGGAGATTAATTCAATGTGGCAAAATATAATTTTTTTAAACAATAAACACCTTTACTACATGACTGAAGATAGGAGGGAGGAAGATTTATTTGCTTTTCCAGACTTTGGTTTTCCTTAGATAGAACTCTAGCTCCTTGCCATCTAGCACATAGCAATCTGCACTGCCACACTGACCATATTTTTTGCCTTCAACTCAAAAGAAAAATGGAGCATTGAGACTAATAAAATAATCAAGATACAATTTCTAACGCCTTCAGAGAGAGAAACAGCAACTAGTAGAATTCCAGAAGGATCAGATAGATAAGTGGACAAATGTAGCCTTTAAAAGATGGTCACTGAAATTTGTTGATAAAGCATACTAAAAATAGTGAATTACAGATGCTGTAAGTAACATGATTAATAAATTCATGTAAATAGCTAGATAACCAACAAACATGTTTTTGATTTTCCATACATGGAAACTGGACACAAATTCCCCAAAACACCCTCTGCAGACTTTTGCCTGCCTCGTGCTCCCTAGACCTATGTCTCATGGCCCATGTTAGATGCACAAAGCTTATAAACAAGTATCAGGGTTCATCAGCCTCTATTGGAGAGGCAGGCAGGGAAGAAGGCTGTTGGGAATAGAAATGGGTCAGTCAACCTTCAGGACTTAACATATCTTGGTTACATCATTATTCTGCCCTAACTTGAATGATCAAGAGCAACTGAATCTAAAAAACTCAAGTCCCAAGTGTTTTGCTCAGAATGTCAAAGGCATTGCTGGCTGGCCTCCAATGCATCTAAGACAGATTTTACAGCTGTCTCTTTCAAGTTTCTTTGTGTTCTAATTATTATTTTCTAAACGTTTTTAGGATCTTTATAGTTATTTCTGTTATAATGTTCTGAAATTATGTGTGAAATGAACCTAGGAGAGGGTCTTTTTAATTTTTTATTATTTATTTATTTATTTTTAAGTACAGGAAGGGAACTCCATCCCTGCATGGAGTCCAAGGCGGGTCTTGAACTCACAACCCTGAGATCAAGACCTGGGCAGAGATCAAGAGTTGGATGCCTAACCAACTGAGTCACCCAGGTGCCTGTAGGAGTGGATCTTTTAAAAATTCATCCTACTCAGCACTCAGTGAGCCCTTTTAATCCAAAGACTTGAGTAACCACTTTCCAATTCTAGAAGTTTTCTTCTATTATTTCTTTGACAGTATTTTCTCTTATTGAGACTCCAGTTAGTTTGCATACGTTGGCTCTTTTTGATTGTCTTTCTCTCCTATTTTTTGTTTTATAATTTTAGACTCTCTTTTTTCCTTATTTTTTTTTTTTTTTCTGATTTTTCTACTCAAAGTGTGTGCATAACCCAACAGTACTGGCCTCACCTGGGAGCTCATTAGAAATGTAGAACTTCGGGTCTCACCTCAAAACCATTGAATTAGTCTCCGCACTTTAATGAGATCCCCAGGTGTTTCTTATGCACATTTAGGTTTGAGAGGTATTGTGGGTTTGTTTTTTCACTGTTACCCTCCATTTATATTGAAATATTTTAACTGAGGCATTCATATTTTTTGTTTGTTTGTTTCTGGTAGCCTTTTCTTGTACCATTCCTTTTTCAAGGTATTTTATTCTGTTTTATGTATGTAATATTTTCTGGAAACTAATTAGTTTTATTTTAAGCTCTCTCTGTTTCATGAATTATCTCTTTCCTCCAGGTTTTTTTTTGGGGGGGGGGGTGGTATCTTGGTCTAGCTCTTTCATGTTGCCTTTTTTTTCTCATACTTGTGTTGATCCTTGATAGTTTCTTTATATTTAAGAATAAAAGATGTGATGGGTTGTTTCATGTAGTTGCTATGGGTTTTTCCTCCTGCTACATAAGAGTGATAAGCAGGGGCACCACGGTGGCTCAGTTGGTTGAGCACCCAGCTCTTGGTTTTGGCTCTGGTCATGATCTCCGGGTCATGGGATCCAGCTTCCCATCCCCTGCCAGCTCCACAGTCAGTGAGGTATTTGCTCAGGATTATCTCTCTTGCTACCTCTGTCCCTCCCCAGCTCGTTCTCCCTAAAATAAATAAATAAATAAGTAAAAACTTTAAAAAAAAAATGATGAGCCCTTTTCCCTAAATGGGAAGTCATTGTATGTCAGAAGAATGTGTGAGGGAGCATGCTGTATTTCATCATTAGCACTCAAGGAGTCAAACTAAGGACTCCCCTTGGAAAACTTACACCTTTGCATATCTTCCTTAGGAATTGGATTTTTTTCTTTTTTGTGATGCAGCCTCTCCAGTAGGGAGTTAACTGGCACAGCCCTTCTGTATTTTCAGTCCCATTTCGCACACCATTGCTCCTAATTTGTAGGTTCTGCTGGTCTTCCAACTATTCTGCTACCCCCACTCAACCACAGGTTGAGCTCTGTGGCACCCAGTTTATCTCTCAGAATATGATTGAACTTTCTTACCTGCTGATGAGTCCTCTGATCTTCCCTTTTCAATGTTTATACAATTTGGTATATTTCCATAGTATCATATCAGTGGAGTCTTGGAAAGGACAGGAGGCAAATGTATGTGCTGGGTCCATTCTCTTGCACCAGAGGCCTTCCAGGCATTTTGTGGGGCTATATTTAAATCACAAAGGGCTGGTCTTTAGCTGAAGTCTTAGAGCTGTGACACTACCATGGAGTCCCATCACCTAAAGATGATTCATGAAAGGAATACTAGCATTTCGAATGAATGTATCAGCATTGCATTATGCTTTTATAGACAAGATTATGCCATGTGGGTGGATTTGTATTCAATGGAGTAATCAGAAAAGACCAAAATAGTGCTCTTGGATTCAAGCTGGGGGAGGTGAAGAACAGAGTCCTTAGTAATCAGACTGTTTTTACAGCAATTGATATAATGACAAATTTCACCTCTTCAAATGAGGTAAAACCAGAAGACCAATAGACTTGACAGAGATAGAATTTTTAAAAAGGTAGTAGTAGGTTGGAATGATGCATTTAATCTAAACGAACAAAGTTGAATATGGGCAAGTGTTGGGCACCTGAGTGGCTCAGGTCATGGTCTTGGGGTCCTGGGATCAGCAGGGAGCCTGCTTCTCCCTCCCTGTCTGACCCCCCCCTCAAATAAATAAATAAAATCATTTAGAAAAATATATGGGCAAGTGTAACATCCAGGACTTTGTCCAAGAAATGAAGCCCACAGGAGCACAGCTTACAAGCACAAGTGTGATGTAATATAGATGCTAAAAATAACAAATGGAATTCTAAGTCATCCCAATGGATGCAAAATAGTGCTCTTCTTAGGTCTGGTTCTCCTTGTATCGAGCAGTCCTTCTTCGTAGTATTGTGTTCAGTTTGGGGAGCCACTATTTAGGAGGATAATTATCCCTCGAAGGAGATCTGAGGACAGTGGTTTGGTTGGTGAGATGCTAAAAGAAATGGAGGAAAGTGTAGTTCTTTATGTTGAGAAAAAACACGACAGTTTTAAAAAATGTTCTTTAAAGATGATACCATAAAAGAGAAGCCGAACCTATGCAGAGCAACCCTGGGCTACAGGACTGAGATAAGGTGGTGAAAATAATATAGAAACAGATTAGTGCTCAGTTCGAGATACAACTCAATGGCAAACGGAGCTGAACAAATTGAATAAGAAGTTGGACTTCCCCATCACTGGCTCCCCAAAACAGAAAACTAGATGGCCCCTTGTCAAAAATTCACATGGGAATTAAGCATTGACATAGGCTTATGGTCTTTTCAACTTTGAGATTTTAAAAGGAAATATGGGTTTGATGTTTTATTATATTATAAATTAAAAAGAAAGTCAACTTGCTATTTCCAGAGAACAAATCAGTGCTCTAAAAATTGTGGCTTTGATTTCAACAAGGCCTAGGATATGTCTTATAGCCTGCCATTTTACTTCTCTTATTCTCTGCATGGGAAGAAAGAGAATATAAAATGGTGATTAATCAGATTTGCTATTCTGGGATAACAAAAACTGAAGAGGCTTGGGCTTCTGATGGAACAATTATCTTAACAGTTAGCTAAACTTTCTCCATTTTCTGTGAATTTCAATTATTCATGCCATTCCTGTCTTTAACATCACAGATTATCAAGAATTATTTGAATGCTACAAGGGCTGAACTTCTTTTATGATTGATGTTGAAATTTAATAAGAGTCTTTAACCATTGCAGCATTCTTGGCTTCATGATAACTTCTAGGGATATAAAAATGTTTGGGTTTATAAGAATACTAGTAATTAGTTTCTTTTAATTAATTAAACCAATTAAGTGGTTTCTTTGCTGTTTGATAGTTTAAAGGCTAGTTTTACAATAAATTTTATAAAATAATTCTGATATTCTAGTTTAAAAGACCCTGAGATATATTTCACAAAAAATGTTAAGTGTTTCTTTTTTGTTGCATGAGTTAATTTTTTTATTAATACTTTTACCTTTATTTCTTTTGATATACTCAATATACAGACATTTCATCCTTAATAGAATGAAGTGACTTGTGCATGTTTTATGGAAGCTGGAGGTGCAACCTGCCCCCTCCTGTCCACATTTCTCTCTGTATCCAGCTGAAATTTCATGGTCACCATCGTCATCCCTGAATAGGTCATCCTCCATTACCTTTTCCTTCTCTTTCCTTGTGGTTCCTGCTTGGTTAAGTCACAACCCAAATAAGTCCAACTCTTGCTTTTACTGTGCCTCTACCCACATGGTTGAATGTGTTTAGGGAAAGATGCACAACCCCATTGCCAGTTCTCACTTGGAATTTGCAGTCACTGTTCTTGAATAGCCCCTAATACTTCCTGCCCTTAATATCATGGTCCCCTTCTCCTCTTACACTGCCTTCCAAATCCTCACTCTACAAGCTTCCTATTTCACAAAGAAAACAGGAGCCTTTCTGCAGCAGTCAGCCACCAAGTTTACCCATCAAACTGCCTCTCAGTCTCAGCTTGGAGGCTCTGAATGTTCTCCTGTTACTGTGGATGAGCTATTCGTGCTCCTAGCAAAGGTCAACACTTGAGGGCCTTTAAACTTGCCACTCCCTCTGTCTGGAGCATGACTCCCTCCTTTAGCTTGTTGGGGTCTATACTAAAATATCAGTAAGCCTCTCTGTTCAAAATAGCAACCTCTACCCCCACCTTCTAGCCTCCTTCCCTGCTTTATTTAGCACTTATCATCAAATAACATATCATATATCTAGCTTGTTTATTGTCTATCTTTCCACAGAAGACTCAACTTCAAAAATATGTCAGTTCTCCCCAGTTCATCTGTAGACTAGTAGGATACAAATAAAAATACCTAGGGATATGTATGGTAGTAGGCAAGTGGATTCTAAAGTTTTATATGGGAAAGGAATCAAGCATTGATAGACAGGAAATCCCTGAAATAAAAGAAAAGGGAGGAACCAACCATACCATGTAATAAAATATGTTATAAAAGGCTAAACTATTAACACTGTAGTAGGGATTTTAATGAACAAAATATAGAAAATAATAGGGCAATATATGAGAACTTCACATACAAGAAAGATTGGTTCTCAAATCATTGGGAAAACCATGAACTTTTCAGTAAATGATTTGGGACAATTTAGTGGCCATCTGGGAAAAAAATGGCATCAACTCCAAAGCAATATGTAAATTTAATGAGAATCCCTAAAAGCAATTTTGATGGTTACCACTATGAAGTATGTTTCTAAATTCCAAATAGGAAATTAGATGAGTTAGAATCGCCAAGAAATTTGGAAAAGTAAGACTATTAATTAGGGGAACTGACATCATCAGATATTAAAACAATATAAATCTATGGTAACTAAAAATTATGACACATGAAAACAAGTGTATTTGCATTCATGTTCATCCCTTCCAAGAAATTAATGTATTCTCTACTCATGTTTGTTGAAGATAAAATACAATGTTCAATTGAGTAAAGTAACATCTTTAAATTACCTTCTGCCTTATAACTTAATCATTCTTTACTTTGTTAATGGAATTTGAGTTTCCATTAATATAAATAATGTATCAATAAGCAAATTTTAAAATAATACTTTATCAAGTTGAAAATTATATTCTACCTTCAACAAATGTATGTATATATGTATGTATGTATATATATATACAGAAACATAGAATCATTCATATAATAAAGTTTAAACAAAGTATACATACATACACACACTAGATACACTAGTATCAACACGGATGAAATGCACAAGCATTATATTAAAGAAAACGTGAAAAGTATATTATCACACTTTTATGAAGTTCAAAACTTTTCAAAAAAACCAAATTGTATAGGTATGTGTACGTATTTAACAAATCTGTAGAAAAAAGCAAGAGCATAAATACACATTTAATGTGGTAGTTGGTGAATGAAGGGGGAGTGTTTGGGATGAAGTGTGACAGGTTTTGGGATAGGGATAAACAGGAAGTGGGTGGCAGGATACATTAACAGCAGGCCCGAGACTACTATCCTTAGAAAAATATGCTTGCAAGTTTAGACCTTGGCTGGTGTCTGGGAGCTTGGATTTCATCTTGGGAGAATTCCCACCATTGCCTGATAAGAGTGGCTCACTGTGCCTAACTGCAAACAATGTGATTTATACCAAGCACCTGCTTTTCTTTCACAAGCCATAGAGCCTATGTGTCCAGCCTCCAGTAAAAACCCTGGGCTCTGAGTATCTAATGAGCTTCTCTGATAGGCAATATTTCATGATAGGCAACAACATGTGTTATCTCTTTGCTGGAAGAATTAAACACATCTCATGTGACTCCCCCGGGAGAGGATTCTTGGAAGCTCGAACCTGGTTTCCTTATGCCTTTTCCCTTTACTGATTTTGCTTTGTATCCTTTCATTGTAATAAATCATACTGTGAAGTTTACTAGGTTCTGAGTCTGTGAGTACTCCTGGCTAATATCGAACCTTGAGTTCATTGGCCTTAGGAATTCCTTTCAAGAGTGGGTTGTACAGGTGTTCATTTTTAAATTTCTATATCTTTCATGTATTATTTAAATTATAGGTATTTACCAGTTCATCAAAAGGAAGAGGAAAGGAGAAATGAATAAGAGTTACCCAAATAAAGATGAGATACAACTGTGTAAAAGGTATACCAGTAAAATGAAATAGCATGGTGATGTCTAGCATCGAACCATAGAATATCCCATTCATGGAACTGAAACTATGGACAGGAGAATCAGAGGAAACAGTGAAACTGTAGAATTAATCAGGAGGAGCCATGGTTGTGATCCCTGTGGTCTTCATTACCCCCAATCCCATCTGCTTCCATGTACTGCTCCTTCTTCTCTTAATTTTCCTCTAGGGTGTGCAGCAGGGATTGAGGCATGTGCTTATTTTTCTGTATGGATTGCCATTTTTCTTAATTACCCTTTATTGAAAAGACTATGAATTACCTTGGCGCCTTAGTTGAAAATTACTAACCTATATCAGTGTGCAAGTAGGTATGAATGTATTGCATGTATGTATTTATGCATTTGTGGATTTTCTACTCTCCTTTTTTTTCTGTTTTTTCTATTCTCCTTTTTTGGGCTTATTGATACTCTACTACCACATTGTCCTCAAGCTGTAGTTTTATAATAATTTTTTAGGTCAGTCAGTGTAAGTTCTCCTGATTTTGTTTTTTATTTTTTTAAGATTTTATTTATTTATTTGACAGAGAGAGACACAGGAAGAGAGGGGACACAGGCAGGGGGAGTGGGAGAGGAAGAAGCAGACTTCCTGCTGAACAGGGAGCCAGATGCGGAGCTCGCTGAGCACAGATTCTGATGGCGATGAGGGGCTTGGTCCCAGGACCCTGGGATCATGACCTGAGCTAGGGGTAGACACTTAATGACTAAGCTATCCAGGTGCCACTCTCCTGATTGTTTAAAATTATTTTAGGTATTCTAAATCTTTTTCATCTTCATAGAAAATGTGGAATCAGTCTGTACATTTCCAGGGAAATCTAGTTTTTTAAAACTTGCATTGAACGTTTAACTCATTTTGAGAAGAATTGTCATCTTAACAATGTTTGAGTCTTCCTTCCCTGAATGTACGTATCATTTTTGTTTGGATTATAATTCAATAGTAGTTTATCTTCTTCACACTGTTTCTGCTTTGGCCACTAGGAACTCTTTCATCTGGTTCTTGGGTTGCTTTGACTTACACATCAATGTCTGTGCACGTGTGCATGGGTGTGAATGTGCGGCACTTTCCAGGTCATCAGTAACGTTCCCCCACTCTGGCTGAGGAGAAATCGAACATCCCCCGGTTCTGAGAATTGTTCAGTTTTCAGCTCCTAAGTGTTTGCCTGGCTGCCTTCCTTCCTCTTTTCTTTCTTCCTTCCCTTCTTTCTTCCTTCCTTCCTTCCTTCCTCTCTCTCTCTTTCTTTTTAAGGTTTTTAGTTATTTATTTATTTGACAAAGAGAGACTGTGCACACAAGCAGGGGGAGTGGCAGGCAAAGGGAGAGAGAGAAGCAGGCTCCCTGCCAAGCCCTGTGCTGGGCTCCATTCCAGGACCCTGGGATCATGACCTGAGCGGAAGCAGACTCTGAACTGACTGAGCCACCAAGGTGCCCCCTCCCCCCCAAGCGCTTTTCTTTGCCTGGCCTTGTGTTGTTTTACTCTGTGCATGTGCTGCTTTGCGTCTAGCCAAAACTTAAGGTGACCTCTCTGCCAATTTCTACAGTCCTTTCTTCACATAGACCCCTATCTGCATAATACACTGTTCTGCAAATGCCACCATCTTCCTAAAACTCTGACCTCTGTCTCTTCAACTCAGCAAAATTTCCATGCTCAGTTCGCGTTTCCCTCCCTGAATTGTGGTCCTGAAAGAGCTGCCAGCCAGAAAGTAGAGGTATTATTGGGAGAACTTTTTTTTTTTTTTTTTAAGATTTACTTATTTGAGAGAGAGAGAGAGAGAGAGAGCGCGAGAGAGCATGTGCCTGCCTGAGCAGGGGGGAGGGGCAGAAGGAGAGAGAGAGAGGGGAAGCAGACTCCCTGCTGAGCAGGGAGTCCAATGAAGGGCTCCATCTCACCACCCCAAGATCATGACCTGAGCCAAAGCCAAGAGTTGCAAGCCCAACTGACTGAGACACTCTGGTACCCCAGGAGAACATTTTTAAATACTTCTGGGTCTGTTGTCCAATGTCTGAAAACAGTTGTTCCATATACTTTGCACATTTTCTGTTGGTTAATATAAAAGATCAAGAGTGGCACCAGTATTTCATCATAGCAAGAAGTTCAATACTCTTTATTGTTTTGGTTGTTACTTTACATGGTATATATTTTTATAGTTCATTAGGGTTTTCTAATATAATTTCCATATATGGGAGTATAGGAATGTCTTCAACTGTTATCAATTCTGTAATTTATCTCTGGATGTTTTTTAAGTTTTCTATATAGATAATAATGTCAATTAAAATAATATTTTCTGCATTTTTCTTTTCAATTCTTGGAATTTTTGTTTCTTCTGCTGCGTTGGTTTGAGCTTTCAAGATAATGTAGAATAGAAGTGGTAATAACTGACATCCATTCTTATCCCTGATTTTGAAAGGAGTGTTTGATATTTGCTATAGCTGTTTATTTTTTATTTTTTCTATTGAGATATAAGTGACATATAACATTATTTTACTTTCAGGTGTACAACATAATGATTCAGTATTTGTATACTGTATATTTGTGAAATGATCACCACAATAAGTCTAGTTAACACTGGTTTTTTAGAGCCTGATTGAAATACAAGTTAAGGGAGAGGGGAGTCCTGGATGACTCAGTCAGTTAAGCATCTGACTCTTGATTTTGGCTCAGATCATGATCTCAGGGTTGTGAGATAGTCTTGTGGGGAGCTGTGTGTTCAGTGGGGATTTGGCTTGAGGATTCTCTTTCTCCCACTCCCTCCCTCCACCCTGGCTCATGTGTGTGCATCTGTGTGTGCCCTCCCTCTCTCTAAAATAAACAAACAAGGGGAGGCTGGATGGTTCAGGTGGTTAAGCATCTGACTTTAGCTCAGGTCATGATCGTGGGGTGCTGGGATCTAGTCCCACCTGAGGCTCCCAGCTTAGCAAGGAGCTGCTTCTTCCTCTCCCTCTGCCTGCTGCTCCCCCTGCTTGTGCTCTCTCTCTCTCTGTCAAATAAATAAATAAATAAATAAATAAAATCTTAAATAAATAAATAAATCTTTAAAAAAAAAAAAGAAATACAAGTGAAGGAAATTGTCTTTTATACTTTGTGGATAGTTTTTATGGCAAATTGAAAAAAGTATCCCCTCCCAAAAGTTGTATTTACTTCCTAATCTCTGGAACTGGTACCTACTTCTGTATACAATCCAAGAGTGAAAATCAGTTTAGATGGCAAAAGATGTGATTAAGGTAAGGACCTTGAGAGGAGACTGTTCTGTTCAGGGTGTGCTCTAAGTACAGTTACATGGTCTCTTATAAGAGAGAGGCACAGGGGGATTTCACACAGACGCAAGGGATGGCTGCACGAAGACAGGGACAGAGGCTGGAGGGCTGCCCGTCAGGGAACTCCAGCAGAAGCTGGGAGAGGACAGGAACAGATTCTCCCTTACTGCCTTCAAGGTGGTCCTGGCTCTTCAAGTCCTTGATTTTTTTTTTTTTACATCTAGCCTTCAGAATGGTAAGAGAATAAATTTCTGTTGTTTTAAGCCACCAACTTTATGGTAAATTGTTACAGCAGCAACAGGAAATTCATATTGTTTCTATTTTTTAAAATGAATGTAAATACTATCAGATGTGTTTTCGTATTTCCTGAAGTAATCATATAGTTTTTCTCTTTTAATCTCTTAATATCTGGATTATATTAATGATTTTTTAAAATTTTAATGTAACCCTACATTCTTTTTTATTTTTTTTAAACATTTTATTTATTTATTTGACAGAGAGAGAGAGAGAGAGAGAGAGAACACAAGCAGGGGGAGCAGCAGGCAGAGGGAGAGGGAGAAGCAGGCTTTTCGCAGAGCAGGGAGCCCAACGTGGAGCTGGATCCCAGGACCCTGGGATCTTGACCTGAGCCAAAGGCAGAAGCTGAATGACTGAGCCACCTAGGCACCCCAAAGTAACCCTACATTCCTGAGACAAACCCAGCTTGTTCCTGATGTGTTACGTATGTTTTATCTGCCCTTCCTGCTGACTCTCATTCATGGTATATTATTTCCTTGTGACCTGAACTATTTTTGACTGTGTGATACTTATTTTGGGAGGCCAAATAATGTCCCCACCCAATGGATATATAACTGCATCTGCATGGATATATAACCTTCTGTGCCCAAAGGGACTTTAAAGATATAGTTAAATTAAGGGTCTGGAGAGAGGGAGATTATCCTGTCATGTGATCACTGGAGGGAAGTGGGGCAGGAGATACAAGGGAAAATGTACCAAGGGAAGCAGCATCAGTGTTTTGATGTGAGAAGGACTGGACTTGTCCTTGCTGGCTTTAGAGATGGAAGAAGGACCCACCAGCCAGAGAATGGAGGCAGCATCTAGAAACTGCAGAAGGGTGAGGAAACAGACCCTGCCCCGAGAGTCTCCTGCCAAAAAAAATACAGCCCTGCTGACATCTTGATTTTAGCCCAAGGGGACCCATTGTCATCTCCTGACTCTCGGAACTATAAGGTAATAAATTTTTTGTGTGTTGTTTTAAGCCACTAAGTCTGTAGTAACTTGTCACAGCAGCAACTGAAAACGAATACTCTCATTATCCTTGAGAATTTACATGTAGGATCTCTTTAAAGCCTTAGATGAAGGAGCAGTCTTCTAGAGAGAAATCGTATTTAATTCTCCAGTTGTCTAGGGGCACGGTTAGCCTAGGGGTACTTAGGGGCTGCAGGTAATGGACTCTTGAAGTACAAATCCTTGTAAAGGCTAGGATGTGTGTGCTTTTTACTGTTTCCCCCCTTCTTGCTCTGTTAGAAAAGGACAATTTTCTCATAATCCCCTGGGGTGAGGAAGAGAAGTGAGGTTACTTCAATCTCCCCCTAATCCTGTCTCCCCCTAACCCTTTGGGGTCCACCTTAATGTGAAGACTTCCCAACCTGGGTGGCCCTAGGCTTTGACTTCTGTCCCCCTTACCCCAGGAGGTTGTCAAAACCCAAAGTTCAAGTTTGTCAGGAAAGCAGATGCCCTCAAAGCAAAAGCCATTTCAGGGTCCTCTCTGGTTCTCACTTTATTTATGTTTTGCCTTGTTTTCAGTGCTTTAAAGCTTCTTCTATTATTTTTTTTTTTCTTTTAGACAGTATTTGTTGTGATTTTCAATAATGGGACTGGTCTGAATAATCTAATAATAATCTAAACTTCATGTTGGTCTGATCTTGCTGTCTTGTGTTTCTGTTGGCTCCCACTCTTGATGCTTTGTTTTCCTGTTTTGTTTATTTGTTCAATTATAATTTTATTTTCAATAGACCATTATTTGTCAAACTTCTTGTCGGTTAGGTTGAAGTCTCTTTCCTCCAGAAAGAATTTGCAGTTACTTTCTCCATTGCCTGGGAGAATGTCACTCTAGAACCAATTTAAAATAATTTTCTTAAAGTTTTGTACATCATCTGGGTATTATGAATTGGACCACAAACATGCATGAAGTCTGACATATGGCTGTAAAGTCTCAGGGAAGATTGTCCCTCTCCTCCCTCTGTTCCAACGTTGATCCAGGCAAATTTCCCTGCAACTCCCTCCTCCCGCACTCCACCCCCATCTTTGGAAAAGTTTGTGTTTTTTGTGTTTTTTCCTCTCTTTACATCTTCAACCACTTCACTGATGATGTTGCCCTTGACATTTAGTGTTATTCAAGTTTCTCTTATAAGATTCCATAATGCGGTCATCTGATGTCCTGTGTACATATCTTGTATAGCCACCAAAGTCAAAGCTTCGTAAAATCAGGGACTGGCATTTCAGTGCTATCTTATTTCTTGGCATTCCTTTTTCTACTAGTTTTGGCTTCTGAGGACTGCTTACTCTATATCAACTGCTTTACTTTATATCATCTCAGCAATGCAGTTGCAAAGAAAATTTAAGTATTTTAACCATCATTAGTAGCTGTTATGCAACAAACATGTTTAGGGAATCTGGTCTGCCATTCGACTGAAATTCATCGTTTTAAAGTGTCAACTGCTGAAGGAATTTAAGGCAAAGGGACTAAGGCTGGAGTTCCTAAGCTATGCACCCATGTGTCCTGCCTCCAGGAAGCCCTCCCTGACCCCACAGTTAAGTTTACATTTTAATCCATTTAAATTCAAAATGGATTAAAAACTTGAATGTAAGACCTGAAACTGTCAAATTCCTAGAAGAAAACATAGACATTGGTCTTAACAATATTTTTTTTGCGCCAGTGTCCTCAAGCAAGGGCAACAAAAGCTAAAATAAACAAGTGAGATTACATTAAACTATAAAAAGCTTTTGCACAGCAAAGGAAACCATCAACAAAACAAAAAGGCAACCCACTGAATGGAAGAAGATACTTGCGAATCATTTGATAAAAGGTTAATATTGAAAATATGTAAGGAATTTATACAACTTAATTTAAAAAAAAATAATTTAAAAATGGGCAGAGGACTTGAATAGGCATTTTTCCAAAGAAGACATATAGCTGGCCAACAAACACATGAGAAGAAGTACAATATCATTAATCATCCAGGAAATGCGAATCAAAACCACAGTGAGATAGCCCCTCACCCTGGTCAGATTGGCTACAATCAAAAAGACAACAAATAAGAAGTGTTGGTGAGGATGTGAAGAAGAAGGAAGCCTCGTGCTCTGTTGGTGCAGCCACTATGGAAGACAGTATGGAGCTTCCTCAAAAAAACTAAGAAAGAATTACCATATGATCTAGGAATTTCACTTCTGGGTATATGTCCAAAGGAAATAAGATCACCGTCCAGAAGAAATATCTTTACTGCTATGTTCTTTACAGCATTAGTCACAGGAGCCAAGATAGGGAAACAACCTAAGTGTTGCCAAAATGGATGAATAAGATTTTATATATATATATATGATTTATCATAATGAAATTTTATTTAGCCAGGAGAAAGAAGGAAATCTTGCCTTTTTAACAACATGGATGAATCTAGAGGACATTATGCTAAGTGAAATGAGCCAGACACAGAAAGATAGATATGGCATGATCTCACTTACATGTGGAAGCTAAAAGAAAGTTGAACTCATAGCAGAGACACCTGACTGGCTCAGTTGAAGGAGTGTGCAACTCTTGATCTTGGGGTCATGAGCTCAAGCCCCATTGGGGTGTAGAGATTACTTATATAAATCAAACTTTATAAATAAATAAATAAAAGATAGTTGACCTCATAGTACAGAGAGCATGGTGTTTTCCAGAAACTGGGGAGCAAGGGGGTATAGGTATTAATCAAAGGGTATAAACTTTCAGTTATGAGAGGAATAAGTTCTAGAGGTCTAAGTACAGCATGATGAGTACAGTTAACAATACTATAAAGTATACTTGAAATTTGCTAAGAGGGTTGCCTGGTGGGCTCGGTCAGAAGAGCATGTGATTCTCAGTCTCAGGGTTATGAGTTCGAGTCCAATGTTGGGTGTAGAGATTACTTAAACAAACAAACTTAAAAAAAAAGAAAGAAATTTGCTAAGGGAGTTAATCTCAAGTGTTTTTGCCACACACACACAAAAGTGGTAACTATGTGAGATAATGAATATTTTCCTTAGCTTGATTGTGGTAATCATTTCACAATGTATACATATATCTAAAATCACATTTTATTGCTTAAATATATACAACTTTTCTTTGTCAATTGTGCCTCAGTGAAGCTGGCAGAGGGAAATACTCTAATCTCCAAATGCAGTCACATTCTGAAGTACTTTAGCGTTTGGACTTCCACTTATACATTTTGGGAGACACAATTTACCCCATAGCATTACTCAAAGCTGGTTAAAAACAAAACAAAACAAAACAAAACAACAACAACAACAACAACAACAACAAACTACCTTGAGAACTTTCACATTTAGATTAAATCCATACAAATTAAGACATAATGGATAAAGATAGGTCTTCAGAAGATCATGATTCAGCTAGTCTTAGTATAGGTATTAAATTCAGCCAAGAGATGTCAGCCTAAAAACAAAAGAGATACTGTACTATTCAGTATTGTCTAGGGAAAAGGAACACTAAAGCTTGGGTATATATTGTTGGGAGGGATATAAAAGTTCTACTAACTAAAGTTCCTTTTTACCATTTAATAATTCAAAACAACGGGACGCCTGGGTGGCTCAGTTGGTTAAGCAGCTGCCTTCGGCTCAGGTCATGATCCCAGCGTCCTGGGATCGAGTCCCACATCGGGCTCCTTGCTCGTCAGGGAACCTGCTTCTCCCTCTGCCTCTGCCTGCCATTCTGTCTGCCTATGCTCGCTCTCTCCCTCTCTCTCTCTGACAAATAAATAAATAAAATTAAAAAAAAATAATTCAAAACAACCTTCAGATTATTAGTTTCCCAGTTATCTTGATACAAAAAACTTTGTCTTGAATAGTAGACAGGGGAATTTCAGTCACTTAAAAGCGATATAGTAAATTAACAGACTTGCATTCAGG
This sequence comes from Enhydra lutris kenyoni, assembly GCF_002288905.1. NCBI lineage: Eukaryota > Metazoa > Chordata > Mammalia > Carnivora > Mustelidae > Enhydra > Enhydra lutris. The sequence continues at coordinate 12,800,476 of NW_019154146.1, read as the reverse complement.
GGGTATATATCAGACTCCAGTATGTTTGGTTATTTTTATTTATTTTTGTTTTTTTAAATAAGCTCTGTGCCCAGTGTGGGGCTTGAATTCACAACCCTGAGATCAAGAGTTGCATGGTCTTTGACTGAGCCAGCCAGGCCCCCATTTGATTATTTTTAATTTGTCTACGAGGTATGGAACTACTCTGGACCTATTAACTTACTAATCTGCTAACATATGAGGAACACAGTGATCACAATTTATTATGAGGCCAGTCATCATTGTGCCCTCTTATAACAGGTGTTTGTAGCAGAAAGTTACACAAAGTCTAGAGATATAAGAATATGCCTTTTGGGCAATTTAACCTCTTTTATCACAACCTGAGCCTTCTCTCACTCTATAACAGCAAAATAATTTGGTGATTTCCTCAGTGATCTGAAATGAACAGAAATTTGTGTAGTCAGCACAAACTCTATCATTTCAAAGCAGTGAAATAAAACTTTAAGGAAGGCAAAAGAGCCCCTTCTCATAGGCAACTTGTAGCAGTGTTCATTTGGAAAGTCTGGGGGAACAAGTGAAGGTTGTATCTGTAGGCTGGGCAAATAATTTGGATCAGGAGTGTGTGTGTTAGAAGTAAGGAAAGATTCATTGTGAAGGGGAAGACATGAATCTGCTGGCTTATTCATTATGGGGTTGGGGGGTGCAAATGCTGAGCTTAAATCAGTATTTTGATTATGGAGCCTAGACATTTAGAAATTTTTCTTGATCTTTGACTCCCAGCACTACTATTTATTTTTACTACTACTAATGACGATGTCTTCTGTTTTACCTTTAGCCATTTAAAGAAATACTTCTTTAACAGAAAATAGAATGCACCTACCAAATTCAAAATTCTTACTTAATTTAAGCTAGTAAAAGCAAAATGTTTTTAATTGTATCTTCAGTATCTAATGATTCCCTCAGGGAATAATACTTGGGTTCAGTATCAAGTTTAGTGAATTATAGTGTGCCCATTTAAAGAAGTGAGATGGGCACCTGGGTGGCACAGTCTGTTGGATGTCTGACTCTTGATTTTGGCTCAGCTCATGATCTTGGGGTCATGGCGTCCTTCCTGCATGGGGCTTCCTGTTCTGTGTGGGGTCTGCTTAAGATTCTTTCTCCCTGTCCCTCTACCCCTCCCCTTCCATATGTATGGACATATAATAAATAATACTATGAAAGAAGGGACTCGAAATAAATCTTTTTTAAAAAATTTATTTATTTGAGAGACAGAGATCACAGAGAGAGAGAGAGAGAGAGAGAGAAGGAAGCAGGCTCCCTGCTAAGCAGAGAGCCCGATGTGGGGCTCGATCCTAGGACCCTGGGATCATGACCTGAGCCAAAGGCAGAGGCTTAACCCACTGAACCACCCAGATACCCTGCAATAAATCTTAAAAAAATAAAAAATATTTAAAAATACTGACTTACTGAAAAGAAGCAAAATTCTTACTAAAAACAATCCACAGGGATGCCTGCCTAGATAACCTGGTAGAGCATGTGACTCTTGATCTCAGGGTTGTTGAATTCAAGCCTAATGTTGGGTGTAGAGATTACTTAAAAGTAAAATCTTAAAAAAAAAAAAAAAACCCTCACAACCCTGTTGTACTAATATGTTTTTCTAATACAATTTTTCACTTTTTGCATATATACTTTAAGAGCTAAAATATATTAACAGTTTATCTTACTCCTGTGTACTTAATAGTCTCTCAAATGCATTTCCCATATTTCTAGTCTTATTCTAACCATTAAAAAAATTATTGTGATTACATATACCTGACATAAAATTTACCAATCTATTTTTAAATGTACATTTCTGTGGCATTAAGAACATTCACACTGTTGTGAAACTACCATCACCATTCATCTCCAGATGTTTTCATCTTTCCCAAATGAACTCTATACTCATTAGACATTAACTCCCCCCATTCCTACCTTCTCCTGGCAACTGCCGTCTGCTCGCTGTCTCCGTGAATCCAACTATTCTAGGTATCTTATGGAATGGAGTCATGTATTTGTCTTTTTGTGTCTGGTTTATTTCACTTAGCATAATGTCCTCAAGGTTCATGCATGTTGTGGTATGTGTCAATTTCCTCCCATTTTAAAGATGAATAATATTCCATTATATGTGAATACACCACATTTTGTTTATCCATTCATCAGTCAATGGATATTTGGGTAATTGCCACATTTTAGTTATTGTGAATGGTGCTGCTATGAACATGGGTGTACAAATATCTGCTCAAGTCCTTTCTTTCAGTTCTTTTGGACGTATACCCTGAAGTAGAATTGCTAGATCATATGGTAATTCCGCGTTTAATTTTTGAGAAACCACTATACCATTTCCCACAGCCTAATAATTTTATTGGCTGTATAATATTCCATTTGTGTCTTTGCCCTAATTTCCTCAACCATTCTAGAATGTTCCCTAAAGATGCTCAAGTTTTCTTTTTTTTTTTTTTCTCCGCTGGATGAGACTTAGTTTGAGGTTAGACAATGCTGCAGGTTTTTGCCCCAGTTTAAAGAAAGTCATTTACATACATTGTTACTTTTGCTGGCTAATAATCAACTTGATTTTTGGTTAGTATCACCTTACAATTACTTCCCAATATCTAAGAAGTGACCTATCCACAGGAATAAGTCCTCTCTAGCTAGACTTCTGCTTTCCAATTGGGTTGTCACTAGCACATATTCAAACTTGAGTCAACGAGAGTGAAATAAAAATAAAAAATTCATTCCCTCTGTTGCACTAGCCATATTTTGAGAACACAATAACCACACAAAGCTAGTGCGACTGAATTGTATCTGTGCTACCAGGACATTTCCATGATCCCAGAAGGTTCTATGGTGAGTGCTGCTCCAGACTCTGTTTTTGATTCTGACCTTTAGGCTGTGGCTGAATTAGAGCTTATGAGTTATTTCCAGAACTGATTTAGTCCTAGAGGACAGGCCAATGATAACCACATTCAGAAGAGAATGTCATAAGCTCTAAAATATGAGTTTCATAATTTATAATTGGGCATATCTCTTCCAGGGACAGGAATACTTCTGCATGCTATTTCCCGTATAATTCTTCCTCAAAATATGAATTAGTGTTCTTCAGGGTGTTTTGGTGATGGTCACCTAATTCAAGCTGGGTCAGTCAAATTCCTTCTCCTTCCCTTAGGAATTTGGAAGCAGGAAGGTGAAGTTTTCAGTCAAGTCCTCTAGGTATCTAGGATTAAAAAACCAGAGCACAAGTTAATCTCACTAGCAAAACAGAGTTGGATAAAGCAACAGAAAGAAAACTAAAACAGGTAAGCAGAGATTAGTCTGCCTTTCAGGCTTTCTATACTTTGGTTTCTTAGGCCCATTGGCATTCTTGACTTTGGAATCGAATAGAACCTACCCGTATCCTAATAGTGAATTCTTGTATGCATAAGCTAGCTTGAATTGGTTTGGTATATTGGGAATTGGAATTCTAACTAATATACATACATACATACATATATTATAGATACAGGTATTGACATTTTCACATTGTGGTATGCGTGGTTGTTCATAAACTTCGTACTTAGTCATTGTACTGGGCCTCCAGACTCCTTGCAGCCCCTCTGATCTATCTCTACTTTTCCTCTTGCTTTATTGCCTTCTCATCTTGAGAGCTTCGGCTGTCCTCTTTGTCTCTCTCTCTCTCTCTTTTTTCTCCCTCTCTTTTCCTTCCCTTGATCAAAGAGTGCCATCTGCTATCTTTCTGGGTGTGGAAGTTTTATAAAATCAAGTCATGTAACATATTAACAACCGATTCTTCAGCTTGTATTGCATTTTACTCTCTCAGGCCTAAATGATTCAGTCAACATTCATTAATGAATGACTGAATAAATAATCCCTGACAGGCCAAAGCAGTGAATGTTGAGCTTTAGAATCTGGCAAGAATCGTACTGAGTGGGGTGCGTATGCAAGTAACGGCATGCTCCTTTAGATGGACTGATTGGAGGAGACCTCTTGTGGGAGGAGGACAGGATGAAGAGTCGGCCAAGAAAAGAACACAAGCATCAGCATCCCAGAGGGAAGGGGCACATACAAGTGTTCTAAGTGGGAAAATCCTTTGTGATGCCAACAGAAAGGAGGCCAGTGTGACAGGAAGGAAAAGAGTAGAGCAGAGTACCGTGAGTCATGGTACTCAGGGCCTTCAGGCCCTAGTAAGAGGTTATGACATTATCTGAGCAATGGGAAAATCCTAAAGGGATTTAGATCATCTGACTTGTGACTTTAAAAAAAAAAGAGTCCCTCTGTCTAGTCTGGAGAATGAATTATAGGAAGACAAGCAGGAAGATGGTGAGGAGGCTATAGCAGTTGTTGGCCTATGAGGATTGGAGGCCAATGGTGAAGGCGAACTTAGTGATCACATTTGAGATTTTGAAGGTGGAAATATAAACTCTTATTGATGAAGAAGTTATCCTTTTTAAGTCAGCCCTTATATTAAAGTTGTTAATGAAGTAGACTGGACCCTAAGAAGTCAAGAAGGGCCTGCCTTTCTCAGTGTCATAGGCTCGGGCTCAGTTTTTACCAAAGTACCTTGGGTCCAACAATCCCCCAGCATAAAATTCTGCCATTTTCCTCCCTTCCCTTTGAGTGAACCGCTGAAAGACAGACTCTCAGCAAAAGGACAGCGGCCTTTGCGTTCAGTGGTACACCCTAACTTTTAATTTCAATTAACGTTTGCTTTTAATTTGGTTATTGGTTATTTTACATGGCACGAAGTGAGAAGGCATTTTGCGAGCAGCATCTCTTATTTCATCTAGGAATACTGTATTCACCGTCTTAACTCTAAACAACCCAGGGCAAAATTCCTCTAGAATAATTCGTCTTCCATTAAACATGAGTTCCCTTTCACCTATCCAAATCTTGTGCGCCTGGGACTCGATTCCCGCCGCACAGACAAATGCACTCATTGTCTGCGCACCAGTCCCCCCGGATTTTATGCAGCGTGCATTTCCTGCTCTGAGCTGCTGGCTGGCTGTGTGCGTGCTTCCTCGTCCCCCTGCCCCCACCCGGATCCGAAGCTTTTGTTTCTCACATCTCCTCCAGACGCTATTAACATGCATGGACACATCGTTCCTAAATAGATGAATGACTAGGAACTTTTCTTTCGGCTGTTAACCTTTAGGCCACTGTCCAGCAAAGTTCTGAAAGGCAACTGAACGCAACAGCTCACGTAAAGGGAACAATCTACTTGGAAACAACGGAAACGTGGGCATTATTTCCCAAACTTGTCGCGTTACGGGGACACTTAGGCATTCCTCAGAGTAACGCTTTGGAGGGGCTTTCAAGGGCGGGCCGCAGCGATCCACGCGGCCGCAGCGCTCGCTCCCGCGTCTGCAAGGCGCGGGGAGGGGGCGAGGCGCGGGCTGCCCCGGGCCGAGCCGAGTGGGACCTCCGGGCGGCGACGCTCTGGCCCGCGCTCGCTCGATGGTTTCCGCGCGGGCCCGCGCGGTCCAGTCACCAGGGGGCGCGCTGGCCGGCGCCGCGGATCTCCGAGCTGCGCGGCCCGACTGGCGTCCGCCATATTGGATGCCGCAGCCGCTGCTGCCAGCGCTTCCTCCTCCGTCTTCGCTGTGCGCTGCTGGTTCCTGCGGCCCGAGCGGCGGGGAGGTGAAACAGGAGTCTGACAAAGGAAGAAGAAGGAGGGGGTGGAGAGTGTAGGGGACGGGGCTAAAGGGCGGAGGACCGAGACCGAGCGGGGCGGAGAAGAGAAGGCGCCGCGGCCCAGCCCCTCCCCCGCCCGCTGCCGACCCGCCCCGGCAGCGCCTGTGTTCCCCAGACCGGCGCTCCGCCCGCCCTAGCGGCCATGCCGGGGCCTTGCTGCCCCTGAGGGAGTCCTTCCCCGCCAGTGCTTGCCCTTCCACTCCCGTCCCGGGTCGCAGCGGCCGGGTCTCCCGCCGGCGCCCCTCCTCGCGGCCGTGCCGCCGCCCCCGTCTCGCTCTCCCCACCCAGTGCAGTGGCCGCCGCCTCTTCCGCCGCCGGGCTCGGGGCCTCCGCACCGACAACATGGAGGCTGTGAAAACCTTCAATAGCGAGGTTGGTATTGCAGTCTAGCCTCCCCTCCTACCCACGTCTCCCACCCGGACTGAGGCCCGCGCGAGCAGGGTGGGTGCGGGCCTGCAAGGTTTCCCAGGGTGGGGCGAGAGGCGGCCTAGCTGTGTCGGGGGGAGGGGGAGGGGTGTTTCTCTGCCCCGCGCCCCTCCCCCGGGTCCGACGGGAGGACTGGGGGAGGGCCGCCCCGGGGCGGAGGGAGGTTCCGGTGTCTCCAGCGCCCTGTTGAGTGGCTGAGGGTTTGGAGGGAAGGCCCCTTTGGGCCCTCCCCCGGAGGCTTCTGGCAGGTCTCTGGGGGTCAGTTCCGCCGAGGCCTGGCCCGCCCACCTCTTTCCTGGGCCTGCGGGATTTTAACTGCTCACCGGACATCACTGCACAGACCTCTCCTTGGTCCTTAATGAGTCAGGGACCCATAGGGGTAGAAAGGAAGGCAACCTACAGGGGTGATGATCTGTGGTCACGTTGTACGTACTGTTTGTATTTGAGACACTGTTGGCTAGGTAACGTGCCAGCTAGGGACCTAATGCTAAGAGAATGGCTGAGTGGGAGGCAGGGTTTTTCTGCGGTTTATTATACCTTACTTCACCCTTCTCTCATCGTCAGGACATAAAGACACAAATGGTAGGGAAAGGGGTCTGTGCTTCGAGTGGGGAAGATGCTGGGGAAGCATTTCCCACGGGCTCATTCATACGTAGAATCTAACACTAGAAAAGAAGCAGGTGTCCAGTTTTCACCACTTAATTGAATACTAGTCTGAAAGGAGACAGGTTTTGATAAAGTATGTTAATTTTTTTAAAACTCTGACTTAAGTAGACCGTAGTGCAGACATTAAACATAACAAGTACCTGTCTACACAACCAGAATTATCTTTATGTGTATGCCTTGGAAAAAAAGTTATTAATGTGATATTAACTAAAGTCGCAATTTTATGAACTTTTGGTGTGAAGTGCTCTTACTGTATTCGATAGTATGATTAACAAAATCTTAAATACTCACCTCTTAAAATACCAGACATACTGCTGTGATGTTCCGAACAGGACCATACTTTTAGAAGCTGTTTCACAATTTTGTTTCTTTTATTTCTTCTTTCCTTTTTTTAAAGAATTGGCATTTGGGAAGCTTAGCAGAGGGCTAAAAGATAACATTCATATGAGTTGGACTCTCCATATTAGAATACATAGTAGTGACACAGTTACATGAAAGCAAACACTTTGTAAAGGGTTTTCTTTTCTGGTATTGGATTTTCTTTCTCTTTTTTAATCCCTTCTTGATATATAGTGCAATAGACTTGGGAATCTTTTTTTCATTTTATTTATGAATTTGTAGCTGATGATTAGAAAGTTTGGTTCTCCCAGCAATACTTGATGGTGCTTAAATTCTAGAAGAAAATGTTTTTAACAGTACTGTATGTTCCAGTTTATTGTTAATAGTTTTGTAACTGCAGGAAAGAAAACAGCTCTGTGTAGCCTTTTATTTACTACATGTAGTGGTACAGCATTATAGAATGTTAAACTTTTAAAAATTTTATATAAAAAAATTCTCTTATTTCCATTGTAGTTCTTTGATTTTACACCCCCCCACCCCCTGTTTTTTTAAAATTTATTTATTTTTTTAGTAATCTCTGTACCCACCGTGGGCCTGGAACTCATTACCTGGAGATCAGTTGCTCTTCCTAATGAGATAGCCAGGTGCTCCTACCCCACACTTTTTTTTTTTTTTTTTTTTTTAGATTTTTGCTTATTTATTGGACAGAGATCACAAGTAGGCAGAGAGGCAGGCAGAGAGAGAGAGAGAAGGATGCAGGCTTCCCGCTGAGCAGAGAGCCTGGCATGGGCTCCATCCCAGCCAGAACCCTGGGATCATGACCTGAGCCGAAGGCAGAGGCTCTAAACCACTGAGCCACCCAGGTGCCCCACCCCACACCTTTTAATTGTCTCTCCTGTTTGTCTAGGCGGTTCCTAATATGTATCCTCCCTCAATCCCAGCACATCCCCCCCCAATTCCCGCCATGAAATTCTGAATAGGATCTCCCATGTGGTGGATAGGAAAAAGGTGTTACTACACTGTGGTTGTCACAATAGAGCACAGTGGTGTAGAAATGATATATTGGTTTTCCTTTTAGTATTTCCATTAAGAATAGGGGGGGGCGTAACATCTACATGGCTAACTAGATATTTCACCTCTTTTCACATCTAACCTTTACAGGAATTTGAGATTGACAGTAGCAGTCCCATTTTAGTGTATGTAGTGCTCTCTTCTTTCTCCCTGTGGATTTCAGAGAACTTAGAAAATCTTTTAACTCCTTTATTTATTAACATGCTCAAACTTCATCACGTTTGAATGTGGAATTAGCTTAATAATAGTAGCAATATAGTCACAGAGTTGGGGAAAGGTATTATATTCAAAGAAGATTCAGAAGAATATACTTTTTGTTTTAAACATAAAATACATAATTTTTTCCTGATTTTGAATATAGTTTCTGTGAAAATGCTTACTGATATACAAATGTTGTTGCAAGTAAGCATATAATAGGGAATAATTCAGTAATGAATATTTTCCATTAAATCATGTATTGCAAAGTGCAAAAATAAAGGAATTTTGAGTTATAATATTAGGAACAATTAGAATGTTTACTTAGAGTGAATTTGGCTTTTAAAGGCCTGTTTAAAATATGAAATGCTTAGGTTTTATGGCTTGCTAATTCTCAGGTTTTAAAGACCTTCTAGTATTGGTTTGAAAATAGGAACATGCCAGAGATATTAGTGTTAAGGATATAGTTGTTATTTTTTAAGATTTTATTTTAAAATTATCCTAACAACCCAATGGATTGGGAGTTGCATGCTCTACCAACTGAGCCAGCCAAGCACCTTAAGTTAAGAATATAGATTTTTAATTTGCAAAGCACAGATGAGTTTCAGTCTGAAAATCTATGACCTTATGTAAGATATTTATGAGTCATGGTCAACATATGCAGCTGTCCCACTCCCACCTGTCATAATCTCAAAGATGACTGTGGCTTTTCCTTCCCTGTGTTCAAAGTCATTGTCAGAAGATCCTTTATGTGATAAATTCCTCTTACCATGAGTTCAATGAGATTGAGGTCTGAGAACTCAATGAGATTGAGGTCTGAGAATTGATATTTAAGTGCCCACTGTGCTAGAAAGCCATACTTTACAGTTAAGCATCATCATTGTGATGAGTTAATCCCATGAGTAATAATGTCAGTTCTGAAATGATGAAAGAAGATTTGTCCAAATTGGAATATAAGATTCCCTAAGAGTCTATGCTTGACCTGAGCATTTAACTCTAAAAATAATTATTATCATTACAAGTGCCATAGTTGTTGCTGCTTTAAGATGGTGGCATATCCTTGTTATGTTCTCACTTCAGTGAAAGGGGTCTCATATTGGTCTGCTTAAATTATGTTTTTAGGACCCCAGCTGAATGCAGCAGTATTATGTGAGCTGCATATCTGTGCTCTGTCCTTAAGAATGCCACTGTATGGTGGTCATTATGGTAAGGGTGTTGTTGTTGTTTTTGAAAAGAGGGAAAAGAATAGCAATGCATGACTCTTTCCTTAGAAAATTATAATTTAATTGGAGGGGGCACTTTGATAGTATATGAACTCTTAATACATGGCGAATAGAAGACTTATGCATTGGTTATGCTTAGGCAAAGTAACTGGAGGAGATGAATTTTACATGTATATTGGATTCTTTTAATTTTTAAGTACTGTAAAAAATAGTGTCAGTACCATTACTATACCTCAACAAATTAACACTTTCAGATAATCAAATATTAGTGGTCAAGTTTCTCCCCTCCTCCACCCAAGTTCTTTGTATAGCTTGTTGCATTACTATGTTTTTTTTTCCCCATCATGATCCATTTCTCTCGCTGCTCAGAAAAGGCAGAGTGGGTAGCTAAAGGATCAGATATGTAGGTGTGAGATGTGTCAGGAAGACTATCACAATTTAAATTTTGGATTTACCTTGGTTCATAAGTTCTGAGATGATTCTAGTACCTTTTATCATCTTTAGGATGCCTAAATTCTTAGTGTGTGGTTTTTTTTTTGGAGCGGGGGAGGGTTGTCCTTAGGACTTCTCAGTTAGTCAGATAGCTTAGTCTTTAAACTGTTCCAGGATGCGGACTTCCCAAAGTCCCTTTAACACCCAGGACATTTTCCTCCCATGTCTTGCCTCACGTCAAAAGTGAAATCCCATCTCTTCTTTACTCCATCTCCACTTTTATTTCCAGAGTGTGTATTTGTCTAACTACAGGGCTTTTTATAATCTTCCTGAAAGTATCTTGTAGTAGACATGGGATGGTGAACAGTAGAAAAGGTAGAGGGCATAATAAAAGTCTGTGAAATTTGTTTTTTATTTGTATGTTTTCCTTTTGTTTCTGGTTCAAGAAAGGGATTTTATGTGAAGCAGCTATAAAACACTGCATTTTTTTGTTTGTTTGTTTCATTTTCACCTATCAGGGAATCTGTCTCCTTTTCCTTTCCTTAGTCTTTCCTGTTTTAACTTTCTAGTGGGTGTTTTGGTTAATTGTATCCATCAAACTATCTTTTTTTGTTTCTACCTTGTGAAACTCCCTTAAAGATAAAGCATACTTAGTGTTGTAAAGGAAGGAACCCTTCACTAACCCCTCCCTGTGCCAGTGATTAAGGTGAGAATTTCTCAACCTCAGTACTATTGATATTTTGGGTCTGGATAATTGTTTGCTGTGAGGACCTGTCCTGTGCATTATATGATGTTTAGCAGTAATCCTGGCCTGTACCCACAAGGTGCCACTATTGTGACAACCAGAAATGTCTTCAGACTATCAGATGTCCTGTGGGGAACAAAATAGACCTTGGTTTAGAATCACCGATTTAGTTCCCATTACAAGGTCTTAAAAAAAAATTGTACTTTCTTTTCTAGAGATTACTGGGAGTAATATAGTAATAGTCTTTCCCACCAGCCTTTTAGTTTCATGAGGATAGTCACTATACATTTTCATTGCTTCATATCCTCAGTACATAGCTCAGTACCTTAATATATACTATGAGTCAAATAAAGATTTGTTTTTAAAGATTTTATTTATTTATTTGACAGAAATTACAAGTAGGCAGAGAGGCAGAGGGGGAAGCAGGCTCCCTTCTGAGCAGAGAGCAGGATGCGGGGCTAGATCCCAGGACCCTGAGATTGTAACCTCAGCTGAAGGCAGAGGCTTAACCCATTGAGCCACCCAGGCGCCCCAAAGATTTCTTGAACGAATAAATGGATGCTATACTTGGGATTGAATGACTTGGACCAAAGTAGTTAACATATCTGGACATTTGGCTTCCTCTATGTAAAGCAGATGATTGATTTTAGTTTATATTTAGGTTCCCTGTTAGAAGATTCTTTGATTAAATATAAAATTAATTTTGGGGAGGACTTAGTACATATAATGATTTTTTTTTTGAAAGTCATTTTATGGCACTCTAGGAGTCTAGGAGATCAGGTGGAAATTTTTAAATCAAAACTCTGATCTTTTTGTGATTTTCACTTACTAAGGAGGGAGAGTTGGGAGGGAAGTATTGCATTTAAAGGTTCCAGTTAGATTAAATCCATCCTAAGCTGCATTTTGTAATTATGCTATTCTCAGATTTTTTAAATTTACTGTTTTTCAGTTTAAAACCAAAAGTTATGGTTTTTTTTCTTACAGTATTTTAAAAACTTAGAAAACAAGGATAGTTGAGATTGATGATAATGATTTTTTAGACTCTGCTTTGAGAGTGTTATAGTCTTAATCATTCAAGATAAATACAAAAAATTTTTTGGCAAGACTGAAATAGCTCTATCATTTTATTCTAGGCTAGCATTGAGTAATTTTGATTGACATTTAGGGGACATCTGTATTCCCCAGTTTCCTAAATAGGCATATTTTATGATCACTTCTTTTTTTAGAAGTGTAGTTGGCTTAGAATTAGTGATGATATTACTGCTTGTATATGGAATTTCAGATATCTCTTTCTAGGGCCAGTTTTCCTGTTATTGGACAGCTTCTAACTCAGAATGGTATGAGGGAATGTAATCGACCTTGACCTTGAACTCTGGCTGAGCTCCTGAACTTGAGTGAGCTCATTTTATCTGGTTTTGTTTTCTCAACATCTTTCTCTACTCCTCTCTCTCAGGATTGTGCCTCTACTCCTGCTTGTACAGACTGCTTTTCCAGCAGCATGGACACAAGAAGCATAGTAAGATGATTATAATGCACATAAGGCAGGCCCTTTGGAAAATAATAGGTTTAAACTGGTAGTGAAATGATGTCTTGATTATATGGATAGTAATTGGGAAGCAGACTGAAGTTTGTCACTTCGAATATATTAGTAATCTTAAAGAGAACATGTAGGGAATAGTTGAATTTCTTCATAAAAAATAGATTAACCAAAAGTTACTGTGCTTAATAGTGAACGTTAGTCTACTCTTGTTGCGTTTACTTGCGTTCTGCTCCACATAATTTTCCTCTATTGTGGAAGGAATATAACATTACTATTTAACGTGAATAAATTGCAAGCCTATTAATTTATGGTTGGAAAGAAAATACATCTTATATTTTGAGGAAGTTCTTCAAACTATAAGATGACAGATCATTGACAGATATGCTGTAGGGATGGAGAAACAAAAAAAGACTAAATCAGAATTTTGGTTTTCTAATTATAGAGGAGCAGATTTTGATAGTGCTACTGTTATGAGGAATAAATGCCGATGAGAACTATTTCTATAGCCTGTAATTTTTTATCTGAGTTAATGCTATCTCAAGTTTAATGGTAAATGATACATTTGTGCTTTGATTTTAATTTTATGCATTTATTTGGTCTTCTAAATCTGCTTTACAAGAATTTCTGATACACCATATTTGAAACTTAGGGAAGGATATGTAAATGCATTCTGGTATCTGCTGTGGGTCAGGAATTACCTTAGTAACTTTGACATCACTACATTTAGTCAGAATGGGAAATAAAAGATATTAATGTTTTTTAAAGGTAGTTATGGCTATGAAGTTATTGTATGCCAAATTTGTTTTTAAAATACTTCTGCAACTCATTATAATTTATATAGGTTGATTTGAAAGATCTAGGTTTTCATTCTTTCATTCATTTCTTTATTCACTTAACCAATACTGCAGTGCTTACCGTATACCAGGGATTTTTCTTTCTGCTGGTATTCAGTGGGAAATATGACAAGGAGGCATACTCTCTTGGAGCTAATGCTCTTGTAATCTTTTTTTTTTTCTTTCACTTTATCAGTGCAGGGAGTGACCTTGCTGTGAGGCTGTGCGGGCATTACTGGCTGGAGTTGCTTTGCTGGGGTTTGGGCTGCTTGCAGCCCTTCTCTACAGGCGCGGTTCTGCCTGCTCTTCTCTCAGCATTTTGCCTTAGAGTCTGGAAGCTCTCTACTACCCAAAATAGAGATTGAGCAAGTAGACTTATTGAAACAAGAATGTGATCTCATGTTTTCAAGTATGGCAAAATAAGATGAGCTACATTAAGTTGTACTTTAAACCAAATTTTTTGTCCTGTATTAAAAAAAAAAATACTATCTGTTTTGGAATCATAATTGTTGCTGAAAGGTAACAGCTTTAAGAATGTTTCCTTTGGGGCACCTGGGTGGCTCAGTCGTTAAGCGTCTGCCTTCGGCTCAGGTCATGATCCCAGGATTCTGGGATCGAGCCCCGCATCAGGCTCCCGGCTTGGTGGGAAGCCTGCTTCTCCCTCTCTCACTCCCCCTGCTTGTGTTCCCTCTCTTGCTGTGTCTCTCTGTCAAATAAATAAATACAATATTTAAAAAAAAAAAAAAAAAGAATGTTTCCTTTTGTGAGATACTAATTAGTCTCCAGGTGCAAATGATTTTAAAAAAAGCTTTTCTTAAGTGGTGACCAAGCCTTTATGAATTTGAAAGAATATAAATATTTTTATTTTTAAAATGAACTTTTGCTTAAGTACATGATAAAATTTGGTCTCTTTCTTATAAACACTTTTTAAATTTGATTGGACTCCTGAGGGCTAATTTGAGTAGCTTGTGAGTGAAAGATGAAACACTTTGGATCATGTATCTTATATTAGTGTGTAGAATTTGGGAAATGGTTTAAGGATCTTTTTTATATTGGATCATAGCACCTAAAAGGTTTACTGGTACACCTGAAACTGATACAATGCTCCGTCAGTTATATTTTAATTAAAAAAATAAAAAATAAGTTGACCAAGCCCTAGTTAATGGCTTTTTAAAATTTAGTAAGATTCTTACACTATAAAATTTTACAGTAAAAAAATAGATGGGGTATTTGAATTTATTGAAATATTTGAAGTAAAAAAATGTTGAATAAGTTAAAATTTTTACAAACTAAAAGATATAGTGGATGTCTACTTTCTGTAATAGCTTTCTGTGATGAAAAATGTCTGGCTTATATTTTTGAAATATCAAACACTGTTTAAAGTGAGCCACTTTATAATATAGTGTTTTATATTCTGACCCTCTTTTCCCCACTCATGATGTTTCGGTAGAATTTTAGGATAAGCTTGTGAGAGGAGTAGGATAGGTGCTACCCTCTCTTTCCTGACTAGAAAACAGGCCACCACTATGATTTTACCAAAAAATTCTACTTTTAAGTATTAGAGTTGAGACTCAAAGGGACCCCAGGTCTCAACCTCTGGTGGTTTTTCTTACCCTTCTGTGTAAAGGAGAACTATCACTCATTTTTCACAATTCCTTTTTACTGGCATAGTGTCTTAATTATAAATTAGCTTTATTTTTTCACACTTTTGAACTTTAAAGCTTCAGATTTATAGATGTTAGGAGAATGATAAAGAATTTTATGTACACTTCATCCTGATTTCTCTACCTAATTATGTTGATTAACCATTTTTGGCTTTTTGCTTGTTCACTCCACCTAAACATGAACACATGAAAACTTTTTCTGGCATTATGATGGGAAATGCATTCATGATGCCTTTTATTTTTACTTTTAAATGACTTTTCTACAGTGATACTCTTATACATAGTTATGGTACAGTGATCAAAGTCAGGAAATTAACATTGGTATAATGCAGTTTGTCTGCAGATCTTATTCAGATTTCATTAATTATATCATTAATGTCCTTAATAGAGTAAATCCTACACCACATCTCACATTCATTCTTGTCTCTTTAGTATCCTTTAATCTGAAATAGTTGGTTATAACTCTTTCTTTATCTTTTATGACCTTTGATTATGTTTAATGATAATAGGTCAGTTATTTTTAGAATTCTTTCAGTATGGATTTGTCTTCTGTTGCTTCATGATTAGAATCAGGTTATGTGTTTTTGGCAGGAATACTCCAGAAGTGATACTGTGTTCCCAGGATGCACATGATGTCTAGTAATCCCATTAGTAGGGATGTTAACTATTTTTTGCAAGGTTTCTCCACTGTAAAGTACTGCTTTTCCCTTGGTAACAAGTATAATTCGGGGAGGTATTTTGAAACTAAGCACATACCTTGTTGCTTATCAAACTTTCTCCAGTTTAAGTATCCATTTAGTTCTTGCCTGAATCAGTACTAGGATGATTGCCAAAAGGTGATGTTCTTTGTCTGTCATTTATTGCGTTCTGTAAGAACTTTTCCTTCTTCCTGTTTATGTATGTATGTATGTATGCATGCATACCAGTATGAAGTCATGAATTCTTTTTAATTCATTGGAGGTTTTTGATGCAGATTGTCTCCATTTTGACCAGTCAGAGCTACTTCAGGCTGTCTTTTGTGTCCTTTTGATATGTGCTCTTTATCTTTTGAGTATTCTCTTACTTATGTGGTAAGACATTCCCACCCTAGCCTTGGAATCAGTCATTTCTCCAGGAAGCTCTGATCTGGTTTCTTCTTGTGGATACTTATTAATGGATTGAACTAGAATTTATATATATATACACATATATATACATGTAAATTTTTGTTTAACTGTCTGCCAGTCTTAAAAACCATGGGTTCGCCCTGATGTCTCCCAATTCCATTCCAACAACTGTAAGTTTCATTCTAGCCTTTCCTTTTTCCAATTCTGATTGTAATTCCTTTCTCTGATAGTGAGAAAACTAGTTTCTGTTATCGACAGTGTGTTTGCATATTACTTGCTCAAACCTAAAACACACAAAAAGTAGTTTTGGAATTGCTAAACCCTATGTCTATGAAAACAAACCTATTAACTAGAATTTAATATCTGTTTATAGGTTTTGTTTTGTTTTTTTTTGACCTGACAGTGTATAGTCAAAATGCTGTGTTCAAACATGGCTTGGTGAGTTTTTCCCTCTCAATGTAGTTCTGCTCTTTCTTTGAAATATGATTAGATTTGGGTTTTTTTTCTGTTTGTATTCCATTTTGTTTTTTTCTTCATTTTTGTTATGTAAAACATTAAACATAACATAACTTTAATCCTCCCTTTTTATTAGCTTCAGCATTCATAACCACTTATGCTATAGTTAAATTTTTTTTCTTAACATTCTTCAAATCTGATAACAAGCCAGAATTCAGAAGTTTAGCTATGGAGAGGGTTTTAGGTGAAAGATCTGTTTCTAATAGTGTACATTCAATTCATAGGTGAAAGGAAGTGTGCAAAACTTTTATTCTCTTGTGAATGGGATCTCCATTCACGGGGGCAATAATCTGTTTCTGTAGAGGACCAGATAGTGAATATTATAGGTTTTGTTAGCCACTTAAGGTCTCTTTCACATATTCTTGTTGGCCTTTCACAGTTCTTTTAAAATATAAAAAATGTTCTTGGCTTGAGAGCTTATGAAAATAGGCCATGGGCCATTTTTTGCTGGCTCCTGCTGCAAACTTTGAAACCTGAGAATTTGATTAATAACATGCTGCTTATAAGTCAAAATTATAATTGAGCAAGGAAATATATTCCTTACAGGCTTTATAATAAGCTTACCTGAATGTCCAAAACAGAAACTATTTAAAACCTGCCTTAGTGAAAATAATTCATTCAAAATTTTGAGCACCAAGTATAGACACTATTCTAGGCTCTAGAGATTCAACTGTACAAAACAGATTCCAAAAGAAAATGCAATCCCACCCAAAAACAACCTCTGCCCTCATGGAGTTTACATTCAGTTTTTGTGTATGGATGTGATGGGAAGTTCATATTTCTTGTTTTTCCTCATTTAGTGACATTTTAACTATTAAAAATTGTTTTCATGTTATTGCAAAACAAATGTTTTCTTGAAGACTTGGTAAAAAAAATGCAGCAAAGGGGCAAATTTTAAAAAGTTTGACTCATTGCTTCCCATGCCTTTTTTGTCAAGTGTGATTTTGAAAATAATTCTTAATCATGATGCTTTCAGCTAACTCACTGGATGATGACAAGTTAAACTTCATTAATTGGGACAGAGAACCTAGACTTAATTTGGTGGAAAATACATGTATGTTACAGAATCTTTAAAAAATGTTATTCAGAGATACAACAGTGATTGAGCTAGTCTTTTCTTTAAGGCTTTAATGAATAATAGAAGGAGAGTGATTCTTAAAATACTCTCCACAAAGTTGAGGACTGTGGTGAAAGCAGTTCTTAATGTAGTTTTCCTGAAACAGGGAAAAAGTTGGGGCACTTGGGTGCCAACTGGGTGGCACAGTTGGTTACGTGTCTGCCTTCAGCTCAGGTCATGATCCCAGGGTCCTGGGATCAAGCCCCACATTGGGTTCCCTTTTTAACATCTTTGAATTTTTTTACACCCAAGAAAAGTGGTTTTTATTTATATAGAAACTTCCTCTATATAAGTTTCCTCTATGAGTTTCCCAGATTCTTGTCTCTATTCTGTCAGAGAACTCACAACTTTTTTTAGAGGCCTACCTCTGCTTTGGTGGCTATTGTAAGAACAAGGGTTGTAACCAACTTAACTGAAGGGTATTGACATTTTAAAGGAGTTGGCCAGAGGCCTGCATTATCATTCCTTGTAGAAAATTCACCAATCAGTGCTTTTATTCATTTACAAAACCAGAGGATTAAGACATTTTAGGCCTCTTAGAGCTGTAATAGTTAAAGATTCCCGATAATTCTGGGAGGGCTTCCTTTATTTTGCTAGTCTTTCAGGATTGTTAGATAACTTACTCAATTTTAATTACAATTTTCCACTTCCTAGAATGTAATGATAGCCCCTGAAGGTTTTCATGTAATAGCAACTAGTGGTTGAAAAGAATGCTGCTGGGAAGTAGTTGCTGGTTGTTTGAGCTTTATTTTTTATGCATATTTGCCATCTATCAGGCGTTGTATTCTGCAGAGTGGTTACCGGCATTAATTAGATACCTGTGTTCTTTTTCTCCCCTCATACTCTTAATAGGGATGGGAATGGGAAAGTTTTACTACAAAGAGTTAGAAGGTAGGGTGATGAATAGTATGACACAAGAAGTAGTGATATAGCCTGTATATACTATATGTAAGCTCATCATGTATATCATGATGTACACAGAATGGGGAGGGAGATGTTACGTGAGGCAGAGAGTAAAGATCATTTAGAGGAAATGGTGACTTTGGGAAGGGGATGGAGTTGGGAGGAATGATGGAGAATTGGCCAAGGATCTTTTGATAAAAGGCCTTTTTACACTATATGTAAGACCTCATTTTTAGTCAGAAGAGAATGAAGATTCTGAAGGGTTTTAAAATTGTGTTTTAGAAAAATGAGTAGTATCTTTGGAGCAGGGCAGAGCAATGAGGGGATGAGATTGGGGGAAGGGAAGTTAAATTAGCACAGAGAAGATGGGCTCAGCTAGAGTAATAATAAGGAGAAGAAGGGATGAATGCAAGAGAAATTTATTAGTAATAGGGAGCTGGATATGAAGTTGAGGGTGGTGCCAGAGCTTTGGTTAAGTGATGAGGTAAATTAAATGGTATGGTATTAATTACTAAGGTGGGCAAATCCGAAGGAGCTAAAAACTTTAGAAAGATAATTTGGTGGGTTGGTTGGAGTGGAATCATTTTTAATAACCTGGAATAAAGGAAAGTTCATTAGTATGGAAGAACTAAAGTACCCATATCTCAATTACCCAAAGATACTTACTTTTACTGTTTTGCTGAATACAGTAGTGATTTTGTACATCGTGAGCCTTTGGGGTCTATGGAACATCAAGGTGGGAAATACCCAGCTGGGTATATAGGCACCTAAGGAGAATAGATAAAAGGTGAGGATTTAGGAAAGGATATAGTTGTCTAGGGAGATGATATAGAGAAAGAAGAGAAGCAGGCTTAGGACAAAACCTTGTAGAATATTTATGTTCCTCGTTGTGTGTGTGTGTGTGTGTGTGTGTGTGTGTGTGTAAAGATAAAGCTTTGACACTTTCTGTTTTGTTTGTGAATTTGAGGACACTTAAAAAGCAACTCTGCATGGAATATTCTTGGTGTTAAATTCTGCTTATACAATTATTGTTCTAAGCAATTTAAGTTGTAAATGGAATGATCTATGGGTAAAATTAAAGACTTAAATGTTGTTTGAGATTTTAGTAGAATTTAACGTTAAGCCTACACGTATGTTTCAGCGTTTTATTGGCTCCTCCTAGTCACCTAATTTTTTACCATAATTTTGCCTATAATAAACAACTTATTGTGAACATGGAATTGTGAATGTAAAGACTATATCATTTAGAATTAGAAACTATTTGAGAAATTTCAGCTAATGTGGCTTATGGGGATTTGTTATAGAGAGGACTTACAAATGAATTGTTCTTCCTTATTTTCATTTTGGCCATTTCATTATTAATAGTACTTCTAAAGTTAAAAGTCTGTAAAATTCATATTTAATTTTAATGTTTTACAGAAGATATAGGGAAGAACTGAAATTAAAAGAAGTTCGATTATTTGGAACCCAGGGAAAATTTAAACCGGAGTTATTTTTATATATATATGCATGTTTGTTTATAGATTTTGTTTTCTTGGTTAGAAAATCATTTCTCTTCTCTTTGACTTTAGAACAAGACTGTTATAGTCATTTTATACATTTGTAGCTATAGGCATAACTAAAGTGTATGGTTCTGTGATTGGGTTTCTTGTTAGCTTCCATGCTTAAACTCTATTTCCAGAAATTACAAATTTTAGACCTATAAGACCTGTGTAGTATATCATTTAACAGACTAATTTATGGGTGAGGAATTAAGACTGAGAGGTGATGAAACTTGGTTAGTATCGAAATCACATAGCAACCAGGTTAAAAGAAATTTCTGCCCTTTGTATCTCAGTTTAATGTAATTTTTATGTTTTCACTATCTTTTTAGTGAGATTTTGGTGGTATTTATGTGTGTTGGAGATAGAGGGGGAGTGGGAATAGGTAATTCTTAGTTGATTATTATCATTTCATGCTATACCTGGGTCAGGATAGGAGCAAGTTACTATATACTCCTGTTCCCCTGCCCATAAAATAAGGTACCATGGGAAAATGTGCACCCCTTGGCAAAGAAGTATTGTGCAGCAGCACCCCCCCACCCCCGCACTTAGCTGGCAGTTTTCTAGCGATTCAGCCCTCCTCAGAATAGTGAAAAAAGCCATTCAGTACAAAGTTCACATATCTTGCACCTTCTTTGTGGGAGAGGAGTGCAGTTACTCTATTAGCCTGTATCCTTAGCATGTTTCTAATTTTCACATTTTAGTAATAATGGCTGCTTTGTAATTACTTCCTTTTGATTGTCCCAGACTGCTCTTTACACGGCTCCTGGTTCATATATTTTAAAGCACGGCCAGGCTGCAAAATCACTAGAGTTGCTGCCGAGGTAAGATGTGAGAGATTACAGGTGACAAGGAGATAGTTTTATCATTTGTAAAATGGGATTACACAAGGTAACCTTCAGGGTCTCTTAAATATTAACCTTAATGAACAAGTTTTCTAATTTTTTTTTTTTTTTTTTTTTTTTAAGATTTTGAGAGAGAGCAGGAGAAGAGGGAGGGCCAGGGAGAGGGAGAAGCAGACCCCCGCTGTTCAGGTATCCCAACGTGGGCTCCATCCCAGGACCCGGAGATCATGACCTGAGCCCAAGGCAGACACTTAACCAACTGAGCCACCCAAGTGCCCCAAGAAAGATCGTTTAAAAGAAAAAAAGCTGAGGCTGAGAACACTTAGTGTCATTGTGGATCCTCTCTGTCCCCCTGGAAAAGTACATTCATATTACATACTTCAATAATGGATAAAAGGGAGATTTTGAATTACAAAGAGAGTACTAGATATATTCTTCGTTGGAGAAATATTCCCTAAGTTGGAGAAATTGTTGAACAAAACTTTTGACCACATGGTAACAAAATACCATGATGTATTTGATAGATTTTGGACCAGTATCATTATTGCTCAACATAAGAATTTCAGTGTTTTACTGAATCTAGCAAGAAAATCAATTTTAAACAGTTACTAGGAGTATAATTTTGTACTGGAATGTGTTAAGTATTTATTTTACATAGATGTATATACTTACTTTTTTAAAAATAGTTTATTTTACATGTGTATATATAGGTGTGTATAGAAAATTCTGGAAGGCAGCCTCCCTGTCTAACAGTGGTCATTTCTTAAGAAAGCCTTAGGTGGATAGTGTGCAGTGAATGAGAGCTTTCAGTATTTGGAATTTTTCACATTTATTACCTTTTTGGTTTTTTTTTTTTTTGTTTTTTTTTTTTTGTCATTTCCTTCAAACTGAAATAACTATGTTTCTTAGCTTTGGGAGAAAGATGGATCTGGTCTATTTTAATAGTATTTGAATTAAATATTTTTAGAGAAAGCTCACTTTCTCTAAAGTTTGGAAGGCTCTTAAACCTCATTGAGGATTGCTTAAAATTAATTTTTAAAAGAATTTTTTAGCTCTTATTTGGTCAGTGGATGTATAAGCTTGATAATGTTTTTTCTTTTGATTAAAGTCTTCTTGGTTATTAGTTAGGTTGATGCTGTTAAAGGGTATGTTTCCATAATCATCTGCCATCTTACTCTGACTCAGTTGTATATATGGTTGCTAGCTGGTGGGCTTTTTTGTTTTGTTTTTGGAAACAGTGGCTGGGTAGGTGGCAGAACTGGGTTTGAGACATGGTTCTGTAGTTTGAATTTAGTTAGTTCACTTACCCTAAGTTTATACATCTATAAAATGAGTATAGTGAATTTTAATATTATTGGGCCATTCTGAAGATAAAAGTGATGCAGCATTTATGATAGTACTTAATAATTGACAAAGTTGATGAAAGTAATCTTTCTTTCTCCTTTATCATGTTACTCTTTTTCCCTTTTTAAAAATCTATTTGTTACTCTTATTTCTGGAATGGTTTTACCCCAAGGCCTGGTAGGCTTTTGTTCTACTTATTCTCTGATACTTAGTCTTCAGTATTTATTCTTTATCTTTTCAACTATCTCTTCAGGAATGATATGTATTTTTGGGACTCAGTCTTGTAAGTTTTTAGGTACTTTGTGTCCATATGCACATGAAATTATATTGTCGTCACCTGAATCTAACTTGTCTTTCTTCCACAAACTTCTTTTAGACTCTTCTTTTTTTCCCCTCTCATTTTATATAAAAGGATATTTTATTTTATTTTTTTTTTTAAAGATTTTATTTATTTATTTGACAGACAGAGATCACAAGTAGGCGGAGAGGCAGGCAGAGAGAGAGGAAGGGAAGCAGGCTCCCTGCTGAGCAGAGAGCCCGGATGTGGGGATGTGGGGCTCGATCCCAGGACTCCGGGATCATGACCCGAGCTGAAGGCAGAGGCTTTAACCCACTGAGCCACCCAGGCACCCCTAAAAGGATATTTTAATTCTAGTCCTTAGGGACTATACAGACTACTTAGGATTTAGAAATGAGACTGTGCCAAATAATGGCCAAAGAAGAATCATCCACTCTATGTCTGGTCTTTGGTCTGGTCACCAGAAATATAATTTTATCAGCTATGATTCTTTTTTCTTTTCGCCTCACATTATTTTTTGTTTGTGTATTCACCATAGTCTGCTTTCCCTTCACATAAATCCAGGACCCCTTTTTCAGTTATTGATGTGTCACATCTCTGAGGCCTGGTCGGAATACTAATATTCTGTGCTATGTTGTTTTTCAACTGACATCACCCATTTGGTATGTTTTCACTTTCATTCATTGCTGGAGAAAGTACTGTGACAGGGTTTTTCCCTTTCACCAGTCTCATGATGGGGGTCCTGACCCCTATCTGAATCACACACGATTCAGAGATCTCTCAACAGCCAAGCTGCTAGATATTTCAGACTCAGTCTTACAAACTGATGGAAACACATATAATCCAGGTTTTCGAAACATGCCTTCTGTTTGCTTTTTCTTTTCTTTTCTTTTTTTTTTTAAGATTTTATTTATGTTATTTGACAGACAGAGATCACAAGTAGGCAGAGAGGCAGGCAGAGAGAGGGAGGAGGAAGCAGGCTCCCCACTGAGCAGAGAGCCCAATGTGGGGCTCTATCCCAGGACCCTGAGATCATGACCTGAGCCGAAGGCAGAGGCTTTAACCCACTGAGCCACCCAGGTGCCCTCTGTTTGCTTTTTCTGTGGTCTAATCTTTGGTCTTTCTTGGATGCTGTAGCCCAAACCTAGACTTCCTCTTTATATCAACAGTAAAATCATACTCCCAAACACTCAGACTTGAAAACTTGGAATTTTCCTAGGTGCCTCTTTCATTTACATCTTTTCAGTCATGAAATCCAGTGAGGGTTTTTGGTGGTTGTTGTTGTTGTTTTTATGGGTTTTGCATCCTTCCCTTCTCTTTTATTCTCAGTATTAAATAATAAAAATAAAGTATTCAGACTTTAGTCCAGGTCCTCATCACTTCCCTCTTGGTTTGTTATAGTTTCTTTTGACTTGGCTTTTATTTTACTATTCTCTGTTCTCTCAAGTTTATACAGTAGAACTAATCTTTTTTAGATTACTAGTTTTTACTCAGTCTCTTCAACAACTGTTTTACTTCAATCACTTTATACTTTGAAAAACATTTTAGATTATCTTTGTCTTCAACTGCAGATTTCTTAGCTATGAACTTAAACCTTTTAATACAAGACTGTGTTAGAAATAAAGTTATTTGTATTTAGAAGTAAACATAAAAGTGTGCTTGTCGTATATACATTGTGTCTATACAACAGTATGAAATGGGAACATTTACTATATACATGAAACTATGTATTACATATTCTCATCTACGGTTCTTGGTGTGTGTGTGAGTGTGTGTGTGTGTGTGTGTGTTTGTATGTATTTTTTGGTACTCAGTGACTCCCCAGTAGGAAAGCACAGCATTCTGTTGAGATTCTAATGTATTCCCATTAGGAAATAGACCTCTTCTCCAGTCCTCCTTAAAAATTGCTAGTTTTGTAAAGAGAGATTCATTGACGAGTGTGTTATGAGTGTAAGTAGTGTGGAAGTAGAATCAAAGCTGTAACAGGAATGCTCTCTTTTTTTCAGTCAGCCCATTTCACTTCCGTTTTCTTTATTAAACCTTTTCTCTTTTAGCAACTAGATGTACATTTCATTTGTTTGAATGTAGCATTTTTTATTCTGGCACTAAATTATGCCATGCGTTTTTGTTTTCATGAGGCAGAATCTTCAGGTTCTTATGGATCCCCCAAAATTTAAATACCACGTTAGTATATTATTCCTCTGTTAAATGCAAAGGAGAATATGAGAGAAGAGAAACAAATACCTCAAATTAGTGTCTCTGCAGAATTACCTGTGAGACCTTTGGGATCATTAGTGAATTGTCAAAGCTGACAATGGTAAATCTCAGAATGTTAAGAATCTACTATATTATAATAATGGTATGTCACTACCCTCCCCTTCTACCTCAGTAGATTGTTAAATATCTAGATGAAGTTCTTCAAGATGTTTTTGGTTGTTTGTTTTCTGAAGGGCTTAATACTGTGCATATCTACTGTAGGTAGTCAGTGAATGTTGGTTTGATTAGATTTAAATGATTGTTTAACTGTGACCTATTAATTGGTTGAATTTGGCTACTTTATCAAAATTTGAATCAGCATTTATTTGAATACATAATATGTGCAAGGAACTGTTTTGGGCATTGTGGAGGATATGAATAAAAGGATACTAATACTGGTACTTATTTACTGAGGGTTCACAGTATGTGAGGACAGTGTTTTCCAAAGTGGGTGGATGGATGGTGCAGTGGATAGCTAGGTAGGTAGGTAGGTAGGTCGAGAAATAGCACAGAAAACAAATTATGACATAATTTTACCTTGTGGTAAGACTGCTATGAAGTTGCAGGAGGATGTACGTGTACATCAGTAGGGGCAGGATGTGATTTCAGATGTGAAAGTTCATTCCCTTTTCCCATTTTTCTGATTGCAACTGGGAAAAAAATCTTGAGTTTTATACCACTAAGTCTTTTATATTTCTAGATATTCACTAATTGTCTTTAAAAAAAAAATGAACAAAGCAAAGATTGCCCTTTAGACTCAGCCTTTGACAAGAATTATCCAGGGAAATTTTAATGTTTTATTTTCCTTATAATTAATTTTAGTATTATCTTCTTCTTAAGACTGTGGGCTACAGCAGTGTCTCAGAAAAACTTTACAACCCACAATAAGAAATATAATTTTTGTGGACGCCTGGTTGGGTCAGTTGGTCAACTGTCTACCTTCAGCTTGGGTCATGATCCCAGGGTCTTGGAATCAAGTCCCATATTGGACTCCTTGCCCAGTGGGGAGCCTGCTCCTCCCGCTGCTCTGCCTGCTCTGTCTGCCCTTCCCTCTGCTTGTGCTCTCCCTCTCTCTCTGACAAGTAAAGTCTTGAAAAAAAAAAGTCCTTTTTTAAAAAATGATTTGTGTCATGATCTAGTAGTTACCTATGTAAATATAACAGGAACAAAAGTTTTAATCAAGATTAGTTAGTATATGCTTCATTATTTCCTTTTTTTTCTATTTTAATTGGACTAGGATTACCTTGAAAAAGTTTTCAGTTGATTAATTAGATTATGGTTTGAAAAAAATTGCATGAAATAGAGAAATGGATAGAACTTTTTTTAATTGTAAGAAAGTTATCTATGCCTAATTAAGTTGTTACAACAGATGTTTTTCTGAACATTTTTCTTGGTCTTATCTTTGCATTTAATTCTTATATTTATATACTGTATTATTGCAAATATTTTATATTTGTCACATAGCATATTAGAGATTTCCATAGTTCTACATTAGTAATGTATGTATCAGATTAAGTTTTTTTCTCTTAGTGTACCTTACTAATAAATCTCTCTTCTTGGACTTTTTTTTAACTGTTGCATGAAATGTTGTAAAAATTCCATTATTATGGCCTTTTACTTCTTAAAATATATAAAGGTCACTCATAATAATTTTATAGCTCTTGTATTGAGTACCATACTACCTTTTCCTTCCAGATACTGTATTTTCCAGTTCTAAAATTTCTAATTGTTTTTTTTTTGTAGTTTTCCTTTCTCTGATGAAAACTTCTGTTTTTTGCATTTATTACAAGAATTTGTTCCTTTACCTTATTGAGGATCATTATGATTTCTTTAGAAGTTTGTGATAATTCCAACATCAGCATCATCTTGGGGTTGGCATCTGTTGATTCTCCTTTTACTTGAGCAGTGTGGGCAGATCTTCCTGGTTTGGGAGGGTGTGTGTGTGTGTGTGTGTGCACGTGTGTGTGTGTGCACGTGTGTGTGTGTGTGTGTGTGTGTTTTGGTATATCAAGTAAGTTTGGCTTGTATATTGGAGGTTTTCAGTATTGAAGGATTTCATTAAAATCTTATTAAGAATATTGATTTATTTAGCAGACATTCATCTTGGTTGGGTTGAGGATGCAAGTTCTGTCTTGACTTTTTGTGTTGGTTCCAATGGCAGTTCACTTTTACAAACATTTGTTTTGCTGTTTTATATGTGCCCAGCACATGTGCCAATCAGGAACTAGTGGTTTACATAAATTTTAGTTCTCAAAGCCTCTTTGCTGGATTTCTTTGGGTCTGTTTCACATGGGCACAATTCCAGAATGAGCCCAAGACTTAAGTTAGTTCTTACACAGAATCAGGAGATCCTCTTCTCAGCTCTCTGTGGGATTCCTATACTTTTTCTAGATCCCATGGCATCCTTTTCTCTGTTCTTCTGGCCAAAAAGTCAGGTTTCTCTCCATTTTTAACTTTTAGAGTTGAAGTGGAGAAAAAATGGGGAATCCTCACCATACTTTTTGGATAGCAGGGGCCTCTTTTCCTTCTTCCTCTGTCTGGAAATTGCTGTTCTTTGGGGCTTTTTAGGTGCTGGCAGTGGTTGCCCTCCAACCTTAAGCAGGGCGTGGGAGAAATGGGAGAGGAGGAAGAAAAGGAGATTCTTCCTGGTGCCCACCGCAGTAGCGTGGAAGAGTCCTTTTACTTAGTCTTCTGGCTAGACAAAAGGGGTTTGTTTCCTCTGGTGTTTTTGCTTCTAGCACTGGCTGCAGAGTTTGATTCTGCATTCTCTGAAATCAAAACCTATCATAGAAGAGCACAAAACACTATGAAATTTACCTCAGTACCTGCACACAGTCCTCCCCACCCCCATCACTGGTTACTATTCTGCTTGTTTCCCATTGGCTTCTGTTTTTCTTTTCACAGTCTGCAGCTTTTTTTGTAGTCTGGTGCTTTTAGTTGTAATCAGTGTGGGGAGAGAGGCTGTAGTTGGCTTACTCCATCTTGGCTCACTGTAACTCCTATATACTGTTTTAAGAGTACTTTTTTATCCACTTTATTCCAAGAATTTGGAAGGGATACATAAATTTTTTGTATTGAATTAAAGACCATGTAAATAAGTTTTTGTACCCTAAATTTAATTCTTGAGGGAGAGCTGATGGTAGTTTTTCTTTGTTACTAACAGTTTTAAACAGTTTCTTTTGTTGCTAACAGTAAGTTAGATTCTAAAGTAAATGGGTTCCTTTTTATAAGTTTAACCAAAACTGCAATATTAACCTTAGACACCTGTCATGGTTGAGAAATAGAATGTTTTGCTTAGTAATATAAATGACTATTTATGTGAAAATACTTTAGCCCATAAGAGCGAATAGTAAAAAAAAGCATGTATATATTTATATTTGTCATAACAATTTTGTTAGCACTTTTATATATCAAATTCTGGCTTTCTTTTGTTTTCTTTTAAACTAGAGGATCTACCCCATCCCACCTGACCCACCAAAAGTTAAGTGTATAGGTTTGATCTTACTAGACAGATGATTATTACTTCAGATTTATAATTAAGAAAAAGGGCATCATTTTTCCTGGTAATGTCTTACACTTTTTTTTTTTTTTTTTTAAGATTTTCTTTATTTATTTGAGAGAGAGAGCACGCACAATTGGGGTAGGGGAAGAGGGAGAAGCAGACTCCTCATTGAGCAGGAAGCCCAAAGTGGGGCTGGATCCCAGGACCCTGAGATCATGACCTGAGCTGAAGGCAAACGCTTTACTGACTAAGCTACCCAAGTGTCCAACTTTTTTTTAAAAGGGTTTGGGATTTGAGATCCTGAGAAAGATGCCAGTTTTGCATAACCTTCACCAAATAATATATACTTTCATTATACTTAACTATACTCTGCAAACTGTTTATTAGAATATTCCCTATCTGCAAAAGCACACTCAGTTCCATGAAGGCAGAGTTGTCTGCCTCTTCTATTAGAGCCATGGTGCCTGGCACTAATGAATACTTAATTTTGCTCACTGATTTTTAGATGTTACAGCATTTCAGATTTTATGTGCTTTAGTGTTCCCAGTTACATACGGTTTATTTCAAAGATGCATTTGAAACTTTGTTTTGAAGTTGTTGTTGTTTTTTTTTTTTTTTTTTAAAGATTTTATTTATTTATTCGACAGAGAGATCACAAGTAGGCAGAGAGGCAGGCAGAGAGAGAGAGAGGAGGAAGCAGGCTCCCCACCAAGGAGAGAGCCCCATGCGGGGCTCCATCCCAGGACCCTGGGATCATGACTTGAGCCGAAGGCAGAGGCTTTAACCCTCTGAGGCACCCAGGCACCCCTGTTTTGAAGTTTTTATACTCTCACATTATTTAGTGTAAAATCAGGAGCTGTGCCTTCTTTAAAAGTGTGATCTGGGAGTCCTGGCAGAATATCTGTAACATATCTTTTTGGCTTTTGCTCTTTAAAAAATTCCGTGTGTTCGAGAATATTGCTACTTCAGTAGAAGTAACCCACACTCATTTATTAATTCAAACATTGTTTAACAAAGAAATTTACTTTAATAGAAAGTCACTATTGGTCACATTATTCTTTTAGAACATGCTTTTTCTTAATGTTGCTTTTAGTGTTGAATCTGCTACTATTAACTCTGTTACTGTTCTCTGGTCACATTCTGTCAAGTGTATCTGATTTTATGTTACAGTATTTAATATTGTGTATTGTATCCCAACCCAAAAATAATAGAAAAGGTCTTGCTATACAGAAAAGGAGAACTTGTATATTAGAGAGTGACAAATTTCAGATATAGGGAATACTTAGCTTTTGAGTTGTTGAAGTAAAATTTGTAATAAAATATATTGGTTTTCGGGAATTAGAGTTGGAGAATAATCTCTTTAAAATGATTATCAGTGAAAGAATTATCTTATTTACTTTTTATTCCTTTATGCAAAATACTGAATTTCTTTTTTTTAAGTTACTTAGGAAAAACAGATATTTAGAAAAATTTTAATTTTGACTTTGAATTATAAAAATACTTTTCAAAAAATATTTGCAAAAATTAAATTTATATAATCATTTACAGCTTTTTCTATTGTATTAGTTTTCTGTTGCTTTACAGCACATTGCCACAAACTTAGCTTATGGTTTAAAGCACCACAGATTTATTTTATAAATTCCATGGGTCACAACCTAAGCACTAGTTGGCTGCTTTTGCAGATGGGCTCACCAGGCGGAAATCAAGGTGTCCGCCATGCTGTGTGCTCTTATTTGAGACGTGGATTTCTCTTCTAAGCTCATTTAGGTTGTTGACTGAATACAGTTCCTTGCTATTATAGGGCTGAGGTCCCTGTTTCCTTTGTTGGCTGTGGTCTGGGCATTGCTCTCAGTTCCTACATAGTAGTCATGTGGCAGTGAGAGAGAGCTCGTTCTTTGGTGTCTCTTCTGATAAGGACACTAATCTTGTTGAGTCAGAACTGCATTCTTACAATCTCATTTAACTTTAATTACCTGCATGAAGTCTCTATTTCCAAATATAGTCACATTAGGGATTGGGGATTTAGTGTATGAATTTTGGAAGGAGTTACTGTGGAGGACCATTGTGGCAAGTAAAGCAAGATTGTACTGAAATACAGTTATTGTGTTTTTCAAAGTAACCTACGCATGCAATTTTTTTTAAGTACAAAAGAGATTTTATTGGAAGTTCTTCCTTCTCACATCATGATGGGTCCCCGAAAGAGGAAAATGTTTAAGTTCTTAACACTTCAGTGTTATGTTTCAACTGATGATATTAATTTCATATATCTAAGCAGTATTTTTGTAACACTGGTTTCTTGAATTGTCTTAGATATTTATTGACTTTTTGCAAGAATTGATGAGGCATTAGTTCACTTGTGCTGCCCTTGCTGTCTTTAATACCTTAATTTTGAGTGGTGGGACTCTGGAATTTAAGATAAGCCAAATTATTTTCCTCTGGCTGTATCTTCTGTGTTTACTGTGGCTTGTGATTTCCTCTTTGTGACATCATTTACTAATCCTCTTAATCATATTTGGGTTTGTTTTTTTGAAATTTGACATCTTGTCTGTGGATTTACTCCCTTCCTTATTCTGCTTACATTTTGAGTTCTTTTTACCTTTTTAAAATTTTATTCCTTTATTCTTCCAGTAGGAGGAAGAGAAGAAAAATGTCTGTAGTCAGCATGCTATCTTGAATTGAAGGTATCAAGATGGTGTTTGTTCCAGTTATCTTTTTTGATTTCTGATTTTCGAGATTTGAGGGATCCTAACTAGTCCGTTTGTTCATTCCTTCTTCCTTTCTTTTTGATTTTATTTATTATTTATTAGAGCACAAGCAGAGGGAGAGGAAGAAGGGAGCCCAACATGGGGCTGGATCGCAGGATGCTGAGATTATGACCTGAGCTAAAGGTTTAACTGACTGAACCCCCCCATGTGTCCCTTAACTAGCACTTTAAAGACAGTAGAGGCCTGTTGTTAGGAAAGATAGATTGGCTTGATAACTATTTTAGTTATCTTAGGTTCATATACTGGGTTATTTCCATTGATCATAGAACCACAAACTTGAAGGCTAACATTAACCTGTAAATGAGCAAGATTTTACCAACATTTGAATGTTCTTTGGGGGAATGTCAGATAATGAGGTTTTCATTGGGCTCTTCCAAGGTAATGGTAGAATTGGGAAAGGCATTAACATTTTTGATGGAGAAAGAAATCACAAGTAGGCAGAGAGGCAGGCAGAGAGTGGGGAAGCAGGCTCCCTGCTCAGCAGGGAGCGGGATGCGGGGGCTCAATCCGAGGACCCTGGGATCATGACCTGAGCCACCCAGGCGCCCCACATTAACATTTTTGAAGTGAATTTGCTTAAAATAAGAGCATGAAGCACAACATTTTGTTAAGTTTTGGGTAATGAGTCACTGTGTGGAAGAGGGCAGATGAGGGAGGTCATGAATATGTTTATCCAAATGCAAAAAAGAAGTGTACATTTCTAGGACTGAGAAATACTGCCCAAATTCAAGGGTGACTTGCTTTTGTAAATAAGTTCTGTTGTAACATACCTTGCCCATTCATGTGTGAATTGATCCTTGGTCCTTGACTGCTTTCTTGCTGCAGGGGTAGAGCTAAGTAGTGTGATAGAGACCATGTGGCTTCTAGAGCTTAAAGTACTTGGCTGTCCTGACTGGTCCTTGGCTCAGTCAATAGCAGAATCTTTATCAAAAATAAGTTTTTTGTTGGAATAGTCTGCAGGAACTAAGATATTTCAGTTTAGATTTTAAAAAGAATCCTCAAACCTTGATTAAAGTCACTAGAAAATGATTCATTAGAAGTTGTTTTCAGATGTCAAAAGAATACATTTGTTGTGGTGCCTGCAAGTTCCTGAGGGGAGTTGAAACATAAAGGAGTTTGACTGAGATCCAGGCTATTGTTCAGTGCCTTTGTTTTATATTGATAAGTCTTGAGTAGCCATAGGAAGGGGCACGTCAAGACCGGGACTTCATTTCAGTCACTGAGGTTTAGAGGGACCTGGAGAGTTTGTATAAATAAAGGGTTGTCAGATGAGATTAGATAACATTAGAACACAGCATTTGAGGGGAAGAAGCTTAGATTTCGGAAGAGGAGTTCAGACCTGGCAGGTTATCAGTAGACCTAGAAAAGTGAAAACTATCTAAAGTGAGGGAATAATTTGATGGAACAAACTGACAGGAATCAGCAGCCATTTAAACTTTAGAAAACGAGGTAGGAGGGAGCCAGGACCAGGAAATAGATTGGTGGGATCAAAACCTATATATGAGGGGTGCCTGGGCGGCTCAGGTAAACACCCGACTCTTGACTTTGGCTTGGTTGTGATCTCAGGGTCATGGGATCAAGCTCCATGTCTGACTCCCTGCTCAGTGATTCCAAATTCAGTGGGGAGTCTGCTTCAGATTCTTTCTCCCTTTGCCCCTCCCTGCATATGCCCGTGCGCTCTGTCTCTCAAATAAATAATCTTCAGGGGGGAAAAAAAGCCTAAACATGAGAAAACTTGGTATTTAGAGAGCCCAAATTTAGAGTGCATGCAGCCCTGATCTTGTGACCCAAGTATAGAGAAGGGAGTCATTAGGGAAATGGAAAAGGAGGTCACAGGATAAATTTTCATTCTTTTCCAACATTTTCCAGTGTAAAACCAGATCAAATTTTGAGAATACAGGGAGAATTACATTCCCAATTTTTGGTCAGGAGTTGATATATCTAATTAGAATGAGGGTTGGAACGATACTTGACACTTCCTAATGGCAATGTTGTAGCAGAATTGTTATCAGCTGGGTAAGACAGGTGTATTACTGTGGATCAGACACTCAGTCCTATCCTATAGATCTAAAGATTAAATATTCTCTCTTGATATAAGTTAGACTACTTATAGAAGTTTTTAAAAAGCTTTGAATGGTCTGATATTTCAGCACTGTTTTCTTTTTCTAAAATCCTCACTGTTATAGTGATGTTATACCTGTCTCAACAAATGGTCTTTGAGGGAGGTCCTAGAGGACGGAGTTGGTGTTGAGGGTTGACAACGGGAATGTATAAGAACACTTAAATTTAGAGATAAAATTGAATGGGAGAAAAAGGGGCACCTAAATTAAGAGTGTGACTCTGATTTTGGCTAGAGTCATGATTTCAGGGTTGTGGGGGACCTGCTTGGGATTCTCCCTCTCCCTCACAGCCTGCTGCCTCCCCCCCATAGAAAGAGAAAATAGAAAGTGGATGAAGATAAGCTGTCTCTGCAGTCAGGTGCTGGGTTCACATTAGTTTGCTAAATGTATAAATTTATATTCCATCTACTTCAAAGAGAACTTTGTATCAAAATTAGACACTGGTGAAAATATATTTTATATTTGGATACAGTAAAACTAATAGTTAAATATAGCAGAGAAGTAGATGTCAGTAGACATTTGAGATTTTTGATCTGACAAGTAAGATAAACTTGAGCAAGCTCACTTAGAAGCCAAGGTACTAGATGGGAGAAACATGTTAAATCATCTTTTCTTGATTAAAAAAGTAAGCATGTGGAAACTGGCTGAGTCATTCTCCTGTTCTGCATTCAAGGAGAATATACTTTGGGAATTATTGCATAAGATTTTTTTTTTGGTTAAAGATAATTATTTCTTTAACAGATGGGTAAAACACAATGTTTCTAGAGCAAGTCTTTCATCAGTCTTTGTAAGCTGAGGACTTAGTTAAGGCATTCATTGAAGAGTTAGATGAAATGATCTGTGCCTATTTTCTGAGGATCAGATTTAATAAAGAAATGAGATTTTAGAGAATCTAGAGTAATGGTTAGTTGGAAGCATATAAAGTGAGCCTTGGAAGAGTACTTAACTACTCGGTATTTCTCTGAGTACTACCTTAAATTTCTGCAGTATGTGCATTTTAAAAGGCAGGGTATCTCAGGTAAAAGCTGACTTTTCAGACTGTTGAGAATGTTTAATAAATCTTAATTATATTTCCCCTACCTCATCCCCTACCCCCATTACATACACACATACAACAAACAAAGCTTTGGTCTGCTAGACTATGAACTAATGCTTGATCGAACTTCAGGGCTTTACTATACAAAGTGAAAGTATATGTAGTCAACTGTGGGAAAAAGATGATGTATCTTCATTGCCCTAATAATATAAATTATTATAGAATGGACTTGCAAGTCGCTGAGTGAAGAAGTGCTTGATGGATCCTTTAATGTTATTCATTTAAATGGAGAACGCCTACAGAGTAGGATTTTAATTTTAATAATGGCTAACCCTGTTGAGCAACTTTAGTGTGTTCTAAAAGCTTTATTTTTATGTGATGTTTCTGTGAAATGAGTTTCTGTTCTGTGAATGAGAAACCTAAGGTTCAGAGGTTTAGCAGCTTGTGATAAGATGATGTAGTTGAACTCATACCCATGTCTTTCTGTGCAGAGCTTGTGCAATGCTTTGTCTTGTATGTATTCATTTTAACTTATTCTTAACAAATATCTGTTTTCTCCCAGATAATGAAGATATAGTTTGGAGAAAAGGGAAAAAAATCTAAACAAAAAAGACATGGTGTCTATCCTTAGAGCTTAATCTCTTGTAGGAGAGGGCAGGAGCGGATTTCAGATGGGCAGCAGCCAGGACCTACTGAGAAATTCTGAGAAATTGACCTTTATTTTATACATTCAGTTTGTTGTAAGCACTATAGAATGTGTTGATGTTATTTTGTACCTGGTAGTAATTGAAGCCACAAGTGTATTAAAATTTCAGGTAGTAATTGAAGCCCCAAGTGTTTTAAAATTTCCTGTGACTTTAGCAGACATAGCTTAAATGATCTGATGGGATCTTGACCTAATGGTTGGCAGTATCAACAGGTGGGCACTTCTTTGGGAACTTAAAGGGAAGGACATTTGTACTTCTTCCACAAATGATTTCAGCTTGAACAGCTCTTGTAGCATTAACATCTTAACTGTGTTAAAGGAACTTACATCCTTTGACCTTTGATGATACTGTCACTCTCTATGACAGTCCATTTAAAAATCAAGTATTAGTTAAATGATCAGACAAGTAAATGTCAAAGTACTATAATGAGTGCTTCAAAGGTGAATGACAGTACAGTGAGAGTAAGAAAGAGTAGGTACCAATGTGGCTGGGAGGGTAGGGAAGGTTTCCTCATTAAGTGTTGCTCCAACCGAGATGAATGAGTACACATTAACTAGTGAGGAGACCCTGGTGAAGAGTGTTCCAAGTAGAGGGAACAAGCCCATTTTCAATGCTCTGTGGCAGGAAGCTCAAAAAAGATTATTGTTCTGGAGCAAAGGGCTCAGCGGGGAAGCGTAGAATATGATGAGACTGGAAAGGTGGAGAGGAGTTCCCATATGTGTTTATCCAAAGCATGGGAAGTGAATTGACCTTTTTAAGGGGATATTAGTCACCCGATTAGATTAGTTTTTGAAAAGATAGACATGCACATCCATTTGGATTGTCCTTTGGGTGAGAGATGAAAGTGTTTGGGGCTATGGTTGTGGTTGTGGTTAAAGGAGAAGGAGTTGAAAATATGGGGAAAACTGGATAGAATCCATAGAATTCATCGATAGGTTATAAGGGGTGCCAGAGCAAAAGCTGTAGAGGACTCCCTAAGTTGCTAGTTGACTAACCAACACATTCTGTTTTAGTTACTTTTTAGTCTGTTCAGGTGTTTTGCAATGTTGTAATGGCCAAAGCTTAGTTTCCAGACTTGAAGTTAATATCTTACAGCATTATAGTTAAAATCTTGTCATCTCTGAGTACGGTGCATGTTTTAATCAGTATTCATTTAAGCTTCATTTGTTCATTGCCTGATTCTCCCCCTCCTTAACTGTTTTCTCTTTAAGCAGTTTTATTATGCTTTACTTATATGAGAAATTTCAAAACAAAATTATTTTTTGGTGGAGATTACTGTTAAACCTGAATCCTTTGATTTCTAAAAAGTTTTGAGATATAATTCATATACCATACAAACAGCCAATTTGAAGTGTATAATTCAGTGGCGTTTAGTGTGGTTCTTTAACCTTACCACAATCAATTTTAGAATATTTTATCACCCCCCAAAAGAAATGTACTCATTAGTAGTTATTCATCATTTCTTCCCAATTCCCCCAGTTGTAGGCAGTCCCGAATAGATTTGCCTTTTCTGAACATATTATATAAATGGAATCTTAAAATATCTGGTCCTTTTTAATATGGCTTTTTAAACTCCGCATGTTTTCAAGGTTCATCTGTTTTGTAGCATGTATCAGTACTTCATTCCTTTTTTATGGCTAATATTTTGAATGATTATAACACATTTTGTTTATCCATTCATTTTTTTTTAAGATGTTATTTATTTATTTGACAGAGATCACAAGTAGACAGAGAGAGAGAGAGGAGGAAGCAGGCTCCCTGCCGAGCAGAGAGCCCGATGCAGGGCTCGATCCCAGGACCCTGGGATCGTGACCTGAGCGGAAGGCAGAGGCTTTAACCCACTGAGCCACCCAGGCGCCCCTTATCCATTCATTTGATGGACATTTGGGGTGGTTTCCACTTTTTAAAGGACTTTTATAAATAATGTTGTAGTGACCATTTGTGTATAGGTTTTAATGTGAATATGTATTTTCAATTCATCCAAGTATATACCTGGGAGTGGAATTGCTGGGTCATATTACATATTATTGTGTTTCACTTTTTGAGGAATTGCCAAGCCATTTTCCTAAGCTGCTGTACCATTTTATATTCCCACTAGCAATATATAAGTGTTCCAGTTTCTCCACATCCTTGTTCACACTTGGTATCTGTCTTCTTGATTATAAATAACTAAGTGTGAAATTGTAACTCATTGTGGTTTTGATTTGCATTTTCCTGAGGGCTAATGATGTTGAACTTGATTTTTAAAAGAAAGCAGCCCTTTGATTTTATTGAGAATATAAAAATAGAAATGTTTGATAATTTCATGCACTTGCTTAGAGATCATTAGTTTTGCTGTATTTAAAATTTGTTCTTCTTTTTATCAGTTGTATTCCCTGAACGACTACAAACCACCCATTTCTAAAGCGAAAATGACCCAAATTACTAAGGCAGCCATCAAAGCTATTAAGGTGAGTAATAAATTTTATACTTCTGTTTTCAGAAGAAAATACTATACTAATATTTTAGAAGAAGGATGATTATTACAGGCTATACAGTTAACCATTGAACATTACAGATTTGGTCTGCATGGGTCCACTTACACATGAATTTTTTTGGATAAATTCAGTGCATTACTGTGAATATATATTTTCTTCCTTATGATTTTCTTAACAATGTATTGTCTCCAGCTTGCTTTGTTGTAAGAATGTAGTATTTAATACATATAACATAGAAAATATGTGTTAATTAACTTATCAGTATGGCTTCCAGTCAATAGTGGCTGATTTTGTGGATTGGCAGAAGTTACATGTGGATTTTCAACTGTGCAGGGAATTGGTTAAGGGTAAACTGTGTATTCTCTTACTCTTTGCAGAGTTAATACATATTCATGGGGAAAAACAAAAATGAAAATTAATGATCACCTATGAACTCTCCCATCTAGAGATAAACATTTAACACTTTTGGTAAATATTCTTCTATAAGCTTTGAAGCTATCATTTTTCTTTACTTAGGCAAGATTTTAGATAGAGCCACGTTGTGGAGACTGTGTTTGTTATTTGTCACACTGACTTTACAGAATCTTGGTAAAGGTTCCTAAATAAAAATTAATAGTTTTTTCCTTACTGATTCTATTGTAGATTTGAAAATGAGCCATTATGAAAAACAATTGAACCTCATTGTATATAGGACATTTAAGCTGTGGGAAGAGGCCATAGGTCTTTAGCCATTGCTTTGATACAGAGGTTTTGAACTAATCTATGTTGACTCACTGATCCTTCCGAAAATCTCAGAGAAGGCTTGAACTTTTCTGTAGAGAAATACACATGCACAGTTTTGCCCAAAATTTCTTGACTTTAAGGATCTTTTTTGAAGTTCAACCGTAAATACCTCTTTCTAAGTGGTCCTTGTCTGCAAAGCTAAGGCTCCCTGCTTTAGTAGGGCTGTTAGAATCAAGAATGAATGAGTGCTTATATTTAATTAAACAGGTTTTAACCTGTGGATATTTGGTAATATGTTTCCCTACTGTAAATAAGAGCATCAGCCATAACCAGAAGCACCAATTATTTAAATAAATAATCCTTAAATAATAACATTATCTATTAGATTTAACAAATTCTTATTTATGGAAAGAATTGTCACTAGGAGAAAATTCCGATAGTTGATTTTTCAGTGTTCTGGTGGCCAAAGCTTATTTGTCAGACCTGTAGTTAATTTCTTACAGCATTATAGTTAAAATTCCTGTATTTATATGCAGAAAATCAAAGAGGTGATAAGTGAAAAGTACAGTGACCAGTGAGCATTCAAGCGAGAGAATTCTTTAAAAAAGTGAATTTTCGGGTGTCTGATAGGCTTAGTATAGAATGTTTATTTAGTCTTTTGTGCTTTCTTTATCCTATTTTACATTGTGATCTGATTTTTATGATCGTGATTCTGAGAGTGTGCAAACGTGTATTACCATTTTTAGTCTGTGAAAATAATTGATGCATTTTATATAACTTGAGAATACTTCTAAAAAAATTTCTTTCATTATAGTTGATACATGGTGTTCTAGATTTAAGTGTACAGTATTAGTGATTCAGCCTCTCTATTCGTTATGCTGTGCTCACAAGGGTAGCTGTCATCTGTCACCATACATTGCTATTACAGTATCATTGATTATATTCCCAGTGCTATACCTTTTGTTCCCATGACTATTCATTTCATAACTGGAAGCCTGTATCTCCTCCCCTTAACCTATTTTCCCCATCTCTCCACTGCCCCCTTTCCCTCTGAGCAGAGTATTTTCTAATTAAAATGCTCTATAAAGTATTAACAGCAACATTACTCCTATTTTTCAGATGTGGGAAGGGTCTAAGAGAAAATAAGTAATTTGCAATAGTCAGAATAAATACAGCTAAATTTGAATCCAAGTTTCAATCAAGAGCCTGAACATTATGATATAGTGTACTATTTTGATTTATTGTTAACTGCTTTATATTTTTTAATTTTGAAAATTTAGACATGTTTCAAAATACTATAATGACCACCACATAGTCTTCCCTCAGATTTACCAGTTAACATTTTGCTACAATTTGGTTTATTTCTACACACACACACACACACACACACACACACACACACACACACATATTTTGTGGCTGAATCATTTGATAGTTTCAGATTTCATTCATAATAGCTCTTAATCCCTAGATACTTGAATTTGAATCTCTTAAGAACAAAGACATTTCCTAAGTAACTATATTGTACACTGACCACATGTAAGAAATTTCAGGATCCAGTAAGATCATATATTACATTTATTTGTCTTGTCACGCAGCCATACTCAGCCTTTGTTTTGTTTTTCATACCATTGATATTTTTGAAGAGTGTACCAATTGTTTTGCAGTATTGTATTATTTTAAACTGCATTTAGCACATGTGTAAATTGAGATTTGAGCTGCTTTTTTAAATCAGTTTTAAGTGATACTGTTTTATATTGAGGAAAGTCATTAATTTTTTTATCAGTGATTAGAGACATGATTATTTTAATGGGTGCTTGTTAAAACTGCACACTGTCAGCAAAATCTCACATAACAGCTGTTGGGGAAGAAGGCCTATGTGAATTGGTAAACTTTGAATTAAAGTTTAGTAAGCAGTTTTACTCAGAATTACATGTAGTAAAGTAGCTAGAAGCAAAGAGCACTGTCAAGATGTTTTCCAAAAGGATTTATTATTTAGTACAAATCACTCAGTGTGTAATTAATATTTTGTATGTTGCTTTTAAATGTTTAAGGTAATGCTTACTTCTAAGTAGTTGTTTTGGCTTTTTTATTTAAGTGACTTACACTGTTGAGTAAACTGTTTTTATAGTATGAAAATTATACCCAAGCTTAAACTTGTACATTTTGACTTGATGACTATGAGTAATGAGGTTTTCCTTTCTTTTTGATTTTTGGATTTCTTGATGCAGTTCAAAGGAATGTTCATGTGTCTCTTCAGTCTAAGGGGAGATCCCTTAAAAGTATAATTCCTGGGATCAAAAGTATAAGTAGAAGCACAATTTAAGTTCTTTAAACACATATGCTAATTATGCAGTTGCCATTAAGATATTAAAATTTATTAAGCACAAATTTTAGATATCTTTTGTTCAATTTATAATTTTTTTAATCTGTAATTGCTAATTTGTTCCTTTTTAGGTTTATTCATAGTGTTGTTTCTAAAACTTACACCTGTTTTCTTATAATTGATAGCAGCCTATTACTCATTTTTAATATGTATATTCACTTCACTTCTGTTGATTTGTTTTAGCTAATCCATGAGAACTTTATACATCTCTGTATCTTATTATATATACTTGTTCCACTTTCCAGCAGAAACGAGATAATGGAGTTCAAAACAACTCCCTTGCATATGTTTATTAATGCTATTTTTTGAGTTATTTGATATTTCTAGTATTACCCTACTTTAATGATACCCTTGGAAATCTTTTCCTTCCATGAAAGGAAGAATATGCATCTGCCAGTGTGCTTGTTACAGGTACTTCGCTGTCAACCTAACAGTATGCGAAAGTATGGTTTTATAAGGACTGTGATAAAATTCTTTTGTATTTCATAACACACTTTGGATATACAGTTTGCCCTTCCTTGAACATCGTGTTGTTTGGGGTGCTGATCTCTGTGCAGTCAAGAATCTATGTACAACTTTGGACTCCCCTAAAACTTAATTACTGATAGCCTACTGTTGTCCAGTAACCTTACCTATAATATAAACAGTCGATTAACATCTAGTTTGTATGTTATATGTAATATATACAGCATTTTTATAATCAAGTGAGTCAGAGAAAATAGTGTTATTAAGATTATCATAAGGAAGAGAAAATACATTTACAGTATTGTACTTTGTTTATTGAAAAAAAATCAGCATATAAGTGGACCCACATAGTTCAAACCTATGTTCAGTACTCAGTTGTACTGACCATATATGCACGTCAAGAAACTTTTACTAATTAGGTATCATAGTTAATTGCTTATGAAGGTGAGTGACCTGTTGGTCTCAAAATTCATGATTAAAATTCATTGTTTTGATAGACCTTTGAAACAATGTTAAACCTATGCTTAATGGAAAAACTCAGACCTAATTGAACAGATTTTAAAACTACACTTCATGTTTTTTTTTTTAGTTCTATAAACATGTGGTACAGAGCGTTGAGAAATTCATTCAGAAAGTAAGTATAATTTTCAATATGTACACTAAATGTACTATAATTATAGATAAATGCCTTGTGCTCTATTCTTTTAAATCAACTACTCAGGTTTTGTTTTTGATGGACTGTTCAAAAGTGATTCCATTTATTTTATTTTCTAATTAAGAAATAAGGTGCCTGGGTCGCTCAGTCGGTTAAGGGTCTAACTCTTGATCTTAGCTCAGGTCTTGATGTCAGGGTTTAATTCCCCCATGCTAGGCTCCACCAGTGTGGAGCCTACTTAAGTAAGTAAATAAGTAAATGAAATGATAGTGCTTTTTGGATAATTCTGAAAACAATAACTTTCATTCAGGTAGATGTTCTTGTTAATTTGCAGTGCCATAGTGAGCATCTGTCCCCTGAAAAAAATGGTGTACATATGAATTTTTAAAGTATGTTAATTCTCACTTGTCATTTCAAGCAAAATGCCTAGAGAGCAGCTCTTCTTTTAGATAAAGTGTGGATAAGACATTGCCTACCCGCTACTTCTCTTCTGCTGATTCATTTTGTCTCATCCATTAAGACATTATACATCTCAGCATCTTATTTTATAGACCCGAAGTTCCATTGTCTAGGATAAGTGAGAGTAATGAAGTTGAAAACAGCTAGCTGTCTTATACACATTTGATAATACTTTGTGTAAGCAGAGTCCAAGGTGACTAGATTATAGTTTTTTGCTCTCCTGGTGATCAGTGCCCTATTCATGCCACATTTTTTGGCAGGAGTGCACACAGCTTAAAACTTACAAAATGATACTATATTTGTACTTTACTGTAACTGAATTTAGGTTTTGTACTCTGACCATGTTCATGTTCCTGGATGTAACCAGTACCAGTTTGAGAATCAGTGGTATATGGCATTTAAGGATTCAGGAAGATTGCAGTGTTTTTTAAAAATAGTTGACAAGAAGGAAGGGTATGTGAATCAGTCAGTTGACTGTGTCATGTCGGTAACCTTGAGTAAATCAATTTCGTTAATCTTTCTGTGATTCAGCTTTTTTCTGAAGTCTTGGTGTCTTAGTACTTAGAGTATTAGTAAAACAACTAGTGAGTTTTGAGTTTTTGAGTTGAACAACTAGTGAATTGAGGCTGAGATGCAAAGTAAAATAAAATAATAAGTATGCTGTTTTAGGTAAATCACAGTATAATAGAAATGTTGGTGATTGGAAAATTTCATTGTTCTAAAACTTTTAAAAGTTATTTTAAAAAGTTTCGAATGTCTAAAGCAGTGCATCTTAAACTTTTTTGTGCAGTGGAGTTACCTAGGGATCTTGTTAAAATTCAGATTCTGAATTCACTAAGTGTGTCAAGGGTCTGAGAGTCTGCATTTCTACCTGTTCTTAGAGGATACTTCAGCTGTTAGTTTAGAAACCACAATTTGAATAGTAAGGGTTTAAGGGATAAACATGAATTTACCAGTAAATGTTTTTTACTGATTTTTATTTAGAGCAGGGGTACTTTTAATAAGATATTTCAGAAACTTAAACCTTGGGTGAGCAGAATTCTCTCCATTGTGAGATAATTGTAGAATCAGTCTGGAAAAGCAAGTCGGTATTGCGGGGGTGGGGAGATGAAGTTAAAAAAGGTGGAATTTTATCTCTCTTTATAAGACATTCCAAGGTATAACATTCCACATAGAAATAAGAAACCTGTTGAAAGGAGAATCCTCATACAGTATGTACAGTTCGGAACTGTTCAAATATAGTCATTATATGAAGTGCTCCAGTGGCCATATTTTAAATAGAGTTCTTAGTAGAGACAGTAAGACAAACTTAAACCTAACATAGTATGAACAACTTTATGCCTTGCCCGTGCAGTCTGAAAGTTAGAAGTCCTAGGCATGCCATCCTCTGTTTAGAATGTATAATCTTCAGAGGTAATTTCTGGCACAATATTTTGATCTTTCTCTTAAGAGAAATACTTCTCAGTCAGGTTTAGAGAAGCTTTGTATAGAGTCTCGTTTTCATGGTCTTATGGAGTTTCACTTTTGTCTAGCCCTCCACATTCTTCGGTCATTATATACTGAGTTCTAAGTTTCACCTAGTTTCTCCACAGCCTAAAAGAGGTTTGAAATGGTATCTTTCATCGTTAAGAGGTTCATCCACATTTCTGTTATGTCATAGTGAATGAGGTAAACGATCTATACGGCTCTTCCATCATCTGTACAGTTGGTCACAGTCCAACAGCTTACTGTTGTACCTTAAAGTCTGCCTTAGAAGGATACCTTGCTGGCTCAGTCAGTAGAGCATGAGACTTTTGATCTTAAAGCCTCACTTAGAACCAAAGAGGAATGACATTGCCAGTCAGTGTCTGGGCAGAAATTTGAATACTTTACCCCTACCCTGTTTAAAACAGAAATTCAGCAGTGGGTTAGTTAATGGTAAATTGAGTTGCGTGAGTGCATTTTTAAGCTATTTTGTGAAAATTGCAGATTCATGTGTCATTTAATCAATAGATGATGCTTGCATTAGATTACAGTAAAGAGAGATCCCATATACTCTTCACCCAGGTTCCCCCAATGGTAATGTCTTGATAACATAAGTACTACAACCAGGACATTCATATAGTCCACCAAACTCAGATTTTACCAGTTTTACATGCACTCATTTGTGTGTATGTATATTTAGTTCTGTGCAATTTCATCGCATGTATTGATTCATAAAACCAGCACTGTAGTCAGGATATAACATAGTTCATCACCCCAAGGAGCCATCATGTTCCTTCTCCTTTTTATAGAGCCACCTTCTACTCTCTTCCTCGCCCCCCCGCCAGCTCCTGAGGGCATTAGTCTGTTCTCTAATTTGCCATTTCAAGAATGTTATATGTAAATATAGACTTTTGAAATGGGCTTGTTTTGTCAGTATAATTTTATTTAGATCCATCCAAATTGTGCATGTGTCTAATGGCTCCTTCATTTTTAAGTGATGTTCCATTGGTATGGATGTACCACAGTTTATCTAGCCATTCACCCATTGAAAGCCATCTAAATCATTTCCATTTGGGGGGAGCTTTTATTAATAAAGCTGCCAGGAACATTTGTCTGTGGATTTTTGTGTGAATAAAAGTTTCCATTTCTCTGGGAACGTAAGTACATGTTGTTTCATAAGAAACTGCCACTCTTTCCTAGAATGGTTGTACCATTTTACATTCCCACCAACAGTGTATGATTGATCCAGTTTCCACATTCTTTGCCATCATTTGGTGTTACCACTTTAGCTATTCTAATAAATGTATAGTAGTGTCTCATTGTGTT
The DNA here is from genome assembly GCF_002288905.1 of Enhydra lutris kenyoni. Classification (NCBI taxonomy): domain Eukaryota; kingdom Metazoa; phylum Chordata; class Mammalia; order Carnivora; family Mustelidae; genus Enhydra; species Enhydra lutris. Next base: position 12,755,628 of record NW_019154146.1, on the reverse strand, counting down.
TTAATTTGCATTTACCTAATGCCTGATGATGCTGAACATGTTTTCACATGCTTCTTTGACATTTTCAGTGAAATGTCTCTTCATATTTTTGTTCATTTTCTAATTGGGTGGTTTTTTACTGTCAAGTTTTCAGAGTTCTTAATAATATTCTAGATGTAAGTCCTTTGTCAGAGAGATGGTTTGTAAATATTTTTTTCTTAGTTGGTAGCTTGTCCTTTCTTTCTTTTAACACAAGATCCAAGGTCTTTTGCAGAACAAAGATTTTATTTTAGTGTTGATGAAGTTCCAGATTGTACATAGTTTTTTTAATACCAGAGGAAACCTTTTTTTTCCTCTTTCCTAGTCTCACTGGAACTTTACTGTGGGCGGGGTGGAGGGGGGCAGATAAAACACTAGTAAAAATGCTGCAGTACTGATGATGGTAGGGAACCAGAAGCCCACTCCACCTATTTTGTTTTTTGCCCCATAACCCTTGACACCCTTGCATAGATGCTTTGTTTCTGTGGAACCTAATTTGTAAAACCCCTGAATTAGAGTATTGTTTGTAGTAGGAAATACTGTTTTAACAAATTTATGAAAAAGTCTGTTTGTCATGTACATTATATGTAGTCAATTGAAAGATCTAAGAAAAATGTGAAGGATTATTTAATGATGTTGGCTTATAATTTTGGGTATCCTCTAGTCCCAGAACACCATATATTAGCTTGTCTATACTTTTCCTTCACCCATCATAGACAAATAGTGCAAAAAGAGGAGAAATATTGTAGCACTTTGGTACTGTGTTATTTGTGAGTCTGTGTTTAGCATGAGAGATTTATGGAGGAATGAATGAGAGTAATAAATGAAAAGGTAAATTAATAGTGGAAGATGATTTCCCATAGGTGAGGAAAATTGCTTGAAAGGTTACTCTGGCTTCTTGCTTCTGGTGTGGGGTATGCAAAGATTTAGGTAGTTGGCCACAGATAGTTTAAAAACAGTAAATTTTCAGATTCTCACTTGCCTTATGTACTTCTTACTAAACTCTGCTCTGGGGTATTTTTGATCAGTTCTTCATCCCATATACCTTAAATTGACACTTTAAATGTATCTTGAGCTTTTCATTGTTAGGCATTAAGAGAAGGTTTTGTCTGTTGTGTTTTAAGAACTCAAGGAAGTTTATATAAATGTTTCTTTTTATATGAAATGTTTGTACATGTATACAGAAAAGTGCGGAAGACATAATATGCATAGCTTAATTTTTTAAAGTTACCTGTATAACCACCACTCAGTGCAAGACATGGAACTTTGACTGAAGTCTCCCAGGTTCCTCTCCTTGATCATACCCCTCCCCAAGTAATACACAGTCTGAGTTTTATGTTAGTCGCGTTCTTGTTTGACATAGTATTACTCTTTAAGTCTGCATTCTTAAAGCAGTTCAACCTGATTTTCAGTTTTGCATAAATGGAATCCTTGTTACATATTCTTTAGTGTACAGTTGTTTTTACTCAGTATTACATGTTTAGGATTCATTCCTGTTGATTATAAAAGTATTTGTTTCTTTTCATTGGTATATATTCCGTTATGTGAATAACTGCTGCTTATCTGTTCTGTTGATAGACATTGTGTGTGTGTGTGTGTTTGTATGTTTTCCAGTTTTTGGAGTTATGAATACACTTACATATTTATCCTGGTGTGGTTTCTATTTCTGTGGGTAGTAGGATATGTATTTCTTTAAGTTGGCTAGATAATTCCAAATAAATTTCGTAATGGTTGTACTAATCATACTCCCACTCTCATTCAGTGTGTGTTTGTGTTGCTCCCATCTTTACCCACACTTAATATTGTTAGACTCTAATCTATTAAGTCTTAGTTAAAGATTATTTTTAAAAAATACTATCCTCATTTCACCTTTACTTAAGGAGTTAAATTCCAGCCAGCTTTATATCTTCTTTGTCAGAATGTTTTTTAGATTCTTAAGGACTCATCAAATAGAATGAATTTCTTTAGTCAAAGAGCAAAATGACCTTTTATCAAACCGAAAAATATTAGGTTATTATTAGTTACAAACTGTTATTACTTTTCTTCAGTTTCAGTATTATCACATCAAGGTTAATCTGAAATATTTTACTAAGCTGTACATTAAATTTGGATTTGTTTAGATTTGTTTCATCAGGAACTGGGATAATACTTTTTTTTCTTCCTTGTCATCTCCCTTCTATAGTTATATCATGATACATTATGTCAGTGAAGTATCAAAGCCCTGTCCACCTCTTGCTTCCTTGCTTGGGTGCCCACAACCCTCTAAGTATAAAGAGGGAAGGAGTTAGTGATTCCCTGTCATCCCTTTCAGCTTCACACTTTTAGGAAAGCTTGAATCATCAGAAGTCTTGAAAACAACACAAAAACAGTATGTTTGCCATCTTAAAAGAAAAATACCACTTAGTCTTTCCACTTATTTTGTAGCTCTAAGTTCTATAGTTAAATGTGATTTCCTTAAGTAACACGTAGATACAGGTTCAGAGTCAGTAGTGAAGATCTCGCAGGCTCAATTAAGGGTATTGTATGTGTTTAGTTCTTGTTGAACCTTCCTTCCTGATCTGTATACCTTTATTTCCTTGTCTTGTCTTGTTGCGTTATCTAGGACTTCCAGTATGATGTTGAAAAGCAGTGGTGGGGGGCAATCCATTCCTGGTTGTCACCCGTACTTAGTGGGACAGCTTTCAGTTTGTCATCAGTGAGTGTGACGTCAGGTTTATAAAGCCTGTACCTCTGGACCGTGGCCTTACACATGCTTCTCAGTGTTTCTTGCTCCTCCTTAGGCAGGACAGGACGGCTGCATTTTCTTTACACTAGGTCAGTGAGGCTATTGTCAGTACCATTCAGCGCTTTGCAAGTACAGTCACATGCTCCTGTATTTACCATTGTAGCTCTACTTCCTTTAATGTTAACTTTTGTATTTTTTTGTGAGAGAGAGGGAGCGAGAACAAGTACTCCAGAATGCGCGAGCAGGGGTGTAGGGACAGAAGGAGAGGGAGAAAGAGAATCTTAAGCAGGCTCCATGCCCACTGCCGAGTCCCTCGATCTCACAACCCTGAGATCATGACCTGAGCTGAAATCAAGAGTTGGATGCCCAACTAACCGAGCCACCCAGGTGTCCCTAATGTTAACTTTTAGAGCAGAAAGTGGCAGCGAAAATTCTAATAACAAAATCATTATATAAGGTGTGTTTATAAATTGCAAAGTATGTGGTCCAGGTCACCTAGAGAGGTTTTTTTGCCAAAAAACTCTTGACTTCTAATGGTGTTCATGTAATAGCTTGAATAACCTTAGAATGAAAATCACATAATATGTTTAAAAGTGGATTCTCCCTATGTTATTGACTTTCTCTCTACAAAACTGTTTCTGCAGTAGAAGAAATTGAAAATTACTAGGATGTAGTTTAAAGATGATATTAACTGAAAACTTAATATGACATGACTTTATTATTATTATTTAAAGAGTAAAAATTCCTCATACCAGTGGAGAGTCCTAGGGATTCTTGTATATTCAGTACTGATAGAACTTGAAGAGGAAATTGAAGAAACATTTCAGGTTCTTGGTCTTAATTTTTCCTTAAGTTTCTAGTTGGTGACTCAGCTAAGTTTACCAATTACTAAGTTATTTTAAAACATGAAGTCATACTTAAGATTTTTCCCCCCATTCTATGTGGCAAAAATGCCTACTCTACAAGTGAGGGAAAATCGTTCTACACATCTTAATATAGGTATATCTGAAGATACTGTGGATGAAGAAATTTTTTTTCCTCCCTTAGGCCTTATAGTTTATCACTAAACTGCTAATATATGTTTGAAGCTTTCAGAATCTTTACAGTAGGCCCCAAAAGGTCCATTTATTATTTTGTGCACTCATGATTCTTCTGTGTTGTGAGTTTGTAACCTGAGTTTTTGTTATAAATCAGTGAGAAGGATGTATTTTTTTTAAATTTAGTACATTCATCACTTACCATTCAGTATTTTTTAAAAGATTTGAAAGCGAGAAAGCATGGGGGAGGGGAGCAGAGGGAAAGGGAGAGAGAATCTCAGGCAGACACCCTGCTGAGTGCAAAGCCTCACCCAGAGCTTAATCTCAGAACCCTAGGTCGCAACCTGAGCTAAAATCAAGAGTTGGACACTTAATTGACTGTGCCACCCAGGCGCCCCTCAATATTAATTTTTAAAGCTCTTATAAGCAATTTAAAAATCCTGTTGATTCTCGGTCTCAAGGTAATCATGTATATGAAATAATTTATGTCCATTTTTTTTGTCTTTGGCAAAATTAAGATGCCAGTAAATCAGGTCAATCAATAAATATTAATCACTTATCTATATTTGTGGCATTAGGGACTAGATAAATTTTAACAAAGTTGATGTCCTGCTTTTCATTAAATTTTAAGTTTTCTTTACTGAGATAAATTATTTGCTCAGTTAGGTTGATATTTCTTTGAATGTATGGTAGTCAAAGGAAGATAACCTTGGCCAGATACATGAACTGAAGGATGAATATGCTAGATGTTTTAGGAACATGAGGGAAAACTATTTCAGGCATTCAAGAGCCATAACTTACAACAGAGCAGATATTTTGAACCTTTAGGTAGGTTAAACTTAAAACTTCAGTATCCAAACACCAGCATTATTGCCCTCTTACGAAATATTTCAGGTTTTTAACAGTCAGAGTGTTATAATAGATACTTGTGAATTGATGCTAAAGGTCTTTGTATTTTCTTGATGTAAGTAAAAATCTAAGGATAAGGTTCTTAAGTATTTGAAGAAACAGATGAAGTATAGTAGATGAACATCATCTTGTCTTTTTGCAGAATGAAATCACTCATTGTCTCAGGCAAAATTGCCATTAGAAACATGTATGTGTGTGTTAGGGGTAGATTGAGGATCCTGTTCTCACTGGTACTCGGGTTTCCAAGGATTTTTCAAGAATATAATTGTGCTTTAGTGCCATATGTGATTTCTAGGAAATTACTTTGGGTGAGATACTTAGCTAATTACACCCAAAAGTTGAAGCTGCTTTTTGCAGCTATAATTTCATGTTAATTAACATAAACTTGGAAAGCAGGTTTCTTACACTTCTGGATATGGTGACAAACCAGGAGCAGTAACCTTGATACTAAAAGGATTCTTCATTATGCTTCCCTAACCAGATAGGCTAGAAGAAAAGCTTGTGGCAAGAAAGTAGGAGGTATTTTCCTCAATTTGGGTGGTGGATAAGAAGGTTGAGAAACATTTATCAGTGGAGTAGCTAAAAAATAGGATAGATTCCTGGAATCATAATGGTTGTGTCTTATCTTTCTTATAGATGGGGTATTTGAGGAAACTTTTGAAACTCTGGGCTCGGTATATTTAGAATATTACAGTGTTCCTCATTAGTACAGAAAACTTTTTGTAAAAGGTTTTCAGATGATTTCTAATGAGTATGTTGGCAATGCTTTTTCTAGAGCCCTTTCCTGAATTTGTTGTTTTCCTTGTCTGTGACATTTCAAAGTCATTAAACAATTTTTTTAGGGGGGTGGTTATAACGGTACCTTATTTATCCTTTTGGCTTTTGTCACTCAAGCCAGTTATGCAATACTGTTTTGGAACGTAGGTGATTGGCAGTTGAATTGGGTGAATGGAACAGCCAAAGTAGATTAAAATGCCATTCCAGAGACAGATGTCTGAACATTCATTACGTCTACATAAGCATTGTTTTTGTATTTGTATAGGATTTATAATAAATGCTGCCTTCTCATTCCTTCCCTTCCTATTCTTTGTTCCATCAGTGTAAACCAGAATACAAGGTACCTGGACTTTATGTTATTGACTCCATTGTACGACAATCTCGACATCAGTTTGGTCAAGAAAAGGATGTGTTTGCACCCAGATTTAGTAATAACATCATTAGCACTTTCCAGAATTTATATCGTTGCCCTGGGGATGACAAGGTATGCTGGCTTTTTTTTTTTTTTTTAAAGTTGATATATTACCCTTTGCTCTTAATGAGACTAGTTTATCTTAACTATGATTTTATGTTACTATTTCCTCCTAGTAATTCTGAATTTGAATATTTAGTTATTACACTATCCACATTCTGAGATTCTTAGCATCTTAAACAAAAAATGGAGAGATGTAGTTGATTTGGCTGTTTTTTTAATTTATTGAAGCAATTGGTGATAAAGAAACTGGCTATAAATAAGCTTTTGAAATTAGACTGAAAGCTTATTTATTCTCACACGGAACTAATTTCGTGCTTTGATTATTTGAACTGATATTTACCTATTTAGTGTCTATGGAAAATGGATTTGCTAAGCAGTTAGCAGAAAATAACTGCATTTTATTTCATTTTTTAATTTTTAAAATTCTAACCTTTATTTCATTTTTTTTACAACATGCATTTATTGAACCCCTTCTGTATATTAGGCATTCTTTAAAGGAATTCATAGTCACACAGTAAATTTTTTTTAATTAACGTATAATGTTACAGGGTTACAGGTCTGTGAATCATCGGTCTTACACAGTTCACAGCACTCACCATACCATATACCCTCACCAGTGTCTATCACCCAGCCATCCTAGGCAACCCTTAGTTTGTTTCTTGAGATTAAGAGTCTCTTACGGTTTGTCTCCCTCCCTGGTCCCATCTTGTTTCATTTTTCCTTCCCTTCTCCCCATTGACCCCCATCCTGCCTCTCAAATTCCTCATATAAGAGAGATCATAATAATTGTCTTTCTCTGACTGACTTATTTCACTTAGCACAATACCCTCTAGTTCCATTCAAATTATAGCAAATGGCAAGATTTGGGGGTTTTGATGGCTGCATAGTATTACACACACACACACACACACACACACACACACCATATCTTCTTTATTCATTCATCTGTTGATGGACATCTAGGTTCTTTCCATAGTTTGGCTATTGTGAGCATTGCTGCTATAAACATTTGGGTGCATGTGCCCCTTTGGGTCAGTACATTTGTATCTTTAGAGTAAATACCGAGTAGTACAATTGCTGGGTAATAGGGTAGCTCTATTTTCAAGTTTTTGAGGAACCTCCATACTGTTTACTAGAGTGGCTGCACCAGCTTGCATCCCACCCAACAATGTAGGAGGGTTCCCCTTTCTCTGTATCCTTGCCAACACTTGTCATTTCCTGACGGGTTAATTTTAGCCATTCTGACTGGTATGAGGTGGTATCTCCCTCTGGTTTTGATTCATTTGGTTCTGTTCTTTGCAGAAATGTCTGTTCATGTCTTCTGCCCATTTCTTGATTGGATTATTTGTTCTTTGGGTATTGAGTTTGTTAAATTCTTTATCAATTTTGAATACTGGCCTTTTATCTGATATGTCATTTGCAAATACCTTTTCCCATTCTGTCAGTTGTCTTTTGGTTTTGTTGACAGTTTGCTTTGCTGTGCAAAAGCTTTTGCTCTTGATGAAGTCCCAGTAGTTCATTTTTGCCCTTGCTTCCCTTGCCTTTGGTGACGTTTGTAGGAAGAAGTTGCTGCGGCTGAGGTCAAAGAGATTGCTGCCTGTGTTCTTCTCAAGGTTTTTGATAGATTCCTGTTTTACACTGAGGTCTTGCATCATTTTGAGTCTGTATTTGTATGTGGTGTAAGGAAATGGTCCAGTTTCACTCTTCTGCATGTAGCTGTCCAGTTTTCCCAACACCATTTGTTGAAGAGACTTTTTTTTTCCCCCATTGGACATTATTTCCTGCTTTGTCGAAGATTAGTTGACCATAGCGTTGAGGGTCCATTTCTGGGCTCTATTCTGATCTGTTGATCTATGTCTGTTTTTCTGCCAATACCATACTGTCTTGGTGATTGTAGCTTTGTAGTAGAGCTTGAAGTCTGGAACTGTGATGCCGCCAACTTTGGCTTTCTCTTTCAACATTCCTCTGGCTATTTGGGGTCTTTTCTGGTTCCATATAAATTTTAGGATTATTTGTTCCATTTCTTTGAAAAAAGTTGATAGTATTTTGATAGGGATTGCATTAAATGTGTAGATTGCTCTGGGTAGCATAGACATTTTCACAATATTTTTTCTTCCAAGCCATGAGCATGGAACATTTTTCCATTTCTTTGTGTCTTCCTCAATTTCTTTTATGAGTACTTTACAGTTTTCTGAGTACAGAGTCTTTGCCTCTTTGGTTAAGTTTATCCCTAGGTATCTTACGGTTTGGGGTGCAATTGTAAATGGGATTGACACCTTAATTTCTCTGTCTTCTGTCTTGCTGTTGGTGTACAGAAATGTAACTGATTTCTTTGCATTGATTTTATATCCTGACACTTTACTGAATTTCTGTAAGAGTTTTAGCAGTTTTGGAGTGGAGTCTTCTGGGTTTTCCACACAAAGTATCTTATCATCTGCAAAGAGTGAGAGTTTGGCTTCTTCGTTGCCAATTCAGATGCCTTTTATTTCTTTTTGTTGTCTGATAGCTGAGGCTAGGACTTCTAGTACTATGTTGAATAGCAGTGGTGATAGTGGACATCCCTGCCATGTTCCTGACCTTAGGGGAAAAGCTCTCAGTTTTTCCCCATTGAGAATGATATTCACTGTGGCTTTTTCATAGATGGCTTTGTTGATATTGAGGTATGTACTCTCTATCCCTACACTTTGAAGAGTTCTGATCAAGAAAGGATGCTGTCTTTTGTCAAATGCTTTTTCAGCATCTATTGAGAGTATATGGTTTTTGTCTTTCTTTTATTAATGTATTGTATCACATTGATTGATTTGCGGATGTTGAACCAACCTTGAAGCCCAGGAATAAATCCCACTTGGTCGTGGTGAATAATCCTTTTAATGTACTGTTGGATCCTCTTGGCTAGCATTTTGGTGAGAATTTTTGCATCCATGTTCATCAAGGATATTGCTCTGTAATTCTCCTTTTTGATGGGGTCTTTGTCTGGTTTTGGGATCAAGGTAATGCTGGCCTCATAAAATAAATTTGGAAGTTTTCCTTCCATTTTAATTTTTTTGGAACAGTTTCAGGAGAATAGGTATTAATTCTTCTTTAAAAATTCCTCTTGGAAGCTCATCTGGCCCTGGTGTCTTGTTTGTTGGGATATTTTTGATGACTGCTTCAATCTCCTTACTGGTTATGGGTCTGTTCAGGTTTTTTATTTCTTCCTGGTTCAGTTTGGTAGTTTGTATGTCTCTAGGAATGCATCCATTCCTTCCAGATTGTCAAATTAGCTGGTGTATAGTTGCTTGTAATATATTCTTATAATTGTTTGTATTTCTTTGGTGTTGGTTGTGATCTCTCCTCTTTCATTCATGATTTTATTAATTTAGGTCCTTTCTCTTTTCTTTATGATAAGTCTGGCCAGGGGTTTATCAATCTTCTTAATTCTTTCAGAGAACCAGCTCCTAGTTTCGTTGATCTGTTCTACTATTCATTTTGTTTCTATTTCATTGATTTCTGCTCTGATACTTACTATTTTTCTTCTTCTGCTGGGTTTAGGTTTTATTTGCTGTTCTTTCTCCAGCTCCTTTAGGTGTAGGGTTAGGTTATGTATTTGAGACCTTTCTTGTTTCTTGAGAAAGGCTTGTATTGCTATATACTTTCCTCTCAGGACCGTCTTTGCTGTTTCCCAAAGATTTTGAACAGTTGTGTTCTCATTTTCATTTGTTTCCATGAATATTTTAAGTTCTTCTTTAATTTCCTGGTTGACCCATTCATTCTTTACTAGGATGCTCTTTAGCCTCCATGTATTTGAGTTCTTTCCGACTTTCCTCTTGTGGTTGAGTTCTGGTTTTAAAGCATTGTGGTCTGAAAATATGCAGGGAATGATCCCAATCTTTTGGTACCGTTTGAGACCTGATTTGTGACCCAAGATGTGATCTATTCTGGAGAATGTTCCATGTACACTAGAGAAGAATGTGTATTCTGTTGGTTTGGGATGGAATATTCTGAATATATCTCTGATGTCCCATCTGGTCCAATGTGTCATTTAAAGCCTTTGTTTCCTTGTTGATCTTTTCTTAAATGATCTGTCCATTTCAGTGAGGGGGGTTTTAAAATCCCCTACTATTATTGTATTATTGTTAATGTGTTTCTTTGATTTTTGTTATTAATTGGTTTATATAATTGGCTGCTATCGTGTTAGGGGCATAGATATTTACAATTGTTAGAGCTTCTTTTTGGACAGACCTTTAAAGTAGATACAGTGTCCTTCCTCATCTCTTATTATAGGCTTTGGCTTAAAATCCAATTTGTCTGATACAAGGATTGCCACCTCAGCTTTCTTTTGATGTCCATTAGCATGGTAAATTGTTTTCCACCCCCTCACTTTAAATCTGGAGGTGCCTTTGGGTCTAAAATGAGTTTCTGCATTTTAAAATTCTTTTATTGTGGTAGAGTTTTAGTAGTGCGGGTAACCACACTAGTAAGTCTTCTAGATCTGAATGAATAAATATTCTGTACCATGTAAAAAGACTTTGGACCCTGAAAGAGAATAAAAAAGGTTTCTTTATATATGCTCAAAGATATTAGAAATTTACATATTTTGGGATACTGATTTGGAAATTTTGTTTACTCCTCTCATAGGATCGAGTGCAATAATAAAGTTTTAAAAAGTCATGTTAGGGGCTGCCTGGGTGGCTCAGTCAGCTGAACTGAAGCAGCTGCCTTCATTCAGTTCGGTTTTGATCCCTGGGTCCTGGAATCGAGCCCTGCATCGGGTTCCCTGCTCAGTGGAGACCCTCTTTTCTCCCTCTCCCTCTACCTACTGCTCTGCCTACTTGTGCTCTCTATCTCTCTAATAAATAAATAAAATCTTTAAAAAAAAAGTCATATTAGATAAGGACTTTGTCTTGAAGTTTGTTATTTGTTTAAAACATGAAGTTAAAATCACCTGACAGTATAGCTTTGGTGCTGAGGTAAATCCTGATCACCTCAGCAGCTTATACAGTCTGCAGGCAGACCTCTCCGTCGATCTCATTAGACCTCACATAGAAGCTGAAACCTAGTTGCCGTTCCTTTCTTCTATGAAATGTAGCTCTCATTTATCTTGTGTATTTATCAAAATGAACATTTTTCTTTCAAGTGTATTAAGATTAGCAAATCAGAATTACAGAAACATGATTTCAGGGGCGGGAAGTACTACAGTAAAAGTATTTTAATCTATCCTTCCCATCCACTGTTTGAATAGTCTCTGTGAAATGACTGTGCTGTTTTGCAAGCAAAAAAATCAAAGTGTCATTTTTCTTTTTTTCTTCTAGAGTAAAATAGTGAGAGTATTAAACTTATGGCAGAAGAATAATGTGTTTAAGAGTGAGATTATTCAGCCTCTTTTGGACATGGCAGCAGGGATTCCTCCCCCGGTTGTCACACCTGTTTTGGCCAGTACTACTGCTGCTATGAGCAACACCCCAGGTATGTTACCTTGATAGAGATTTGTTTTCTAAATATTCTCCCCCCCCCTCCCCACCCGGTGATTATTCATTTATAAAGTAACAATTTGACAGTGTAGGAGAATATATCTAGCATTAAGTAATTGAAAGGAAATGTAATTTGAAGGAAAAATAAACTGAGAATTTATATTTGTGTATAATTCTTTTCTAAAAATTAAAAAGCTGAATATTTGAAATCCTAGAACCATAAATATAGTGACCTTTGGGAAAATGGTATGTCACTTATGTTTTTTCCTGGTTTAGGCTGTCCATAAACTTGCATGTAAATCAAATTGTAGTATAGTAGGGGAACTTAATATTTATAAGGAACTCTGAAAAAAATTATCTACTGGAGCCAAGAATTCTTTAGTAATAATCTCAAAATCTTGCTTTTTAAAGTTTATTTAAATGACATTTTAGAATTTGTACCATAGTTCAGGAATTAACATTTGGTATATATTTAGTTTTTGTTGTGTTTGTCTGTGTCTGTACACATACACATCCATTTTTAAAGAAAAATAGTTTTATATTATACATATTATTTTCTGATAAATTTGATTATATTTTTAACATTTCCTCATGTCCTTCAATTTTCTTCTGTAGTAAGATTTTTAAAGATTTCTAAGTATTGTAGGCTTCTTTAAAGTAGTAGTTTAGTTAATGAGGACAAGTGTGGACAGATCCTTTTGGTGTTTTTTTTTTTTTTTTCCCAATCTATCTAAGTCTGTAATTAGACAATAAAATAAAAACATCTAAATTTATATATATTTTATGAAAGTGTCAAAGCAAATCTCTCTACCTTTCCAAGTCTTACTTTTATTTACTTACGTATTTATTTGGGTGGGTGTGATGTCTTATTAAAAGGAACTCCTGTGACACCTGTTACTCCAGCCAATGTGGTCCAGGGTCTGCCGGATCCGTGGGTGTCTCAGATAACAAACACAGATACACTTGCAGCAGTAGCTCAAATCTTACAAAGTCCTCAAGGCCAACAGGTGAGCAGTTTTTTTTGTTAAATCAACAGTGATTTAGAACTCATTATTTTCTTAATGTATTTTTTTAATATTGTACCACCTTAAGAATATGTTATTTCTGTAAAAATGATATCACACTATGGATACTACTCTGTAACTTGCTTTTTCATTTAGTAAGGCATTGTTTTATGCACTTTTTTTTTTTTTAGATTTTATTTTTTTATTTCACAGAGAGAGACATCACAAGTAGGCAGGCAGAGAGAGAGGGGGAAGCAGGCCCCCTGCTGAGCAGAGAGCCTGATGTGGGGCTCGACCCCAGGACCCTGAGATCATGACCTGAGCCAAAGGCAGAGGCTTAACCCACTGATCCACCCAGGCGCCCCTATGCACTGTTTTATAAAAACTTCATTTCATACCAAAATATTGACTTAGTACATAATTTGTGCAAACATTATTAGGTGTTACTCCAGTAACAAGACAGGGATGTCCTCTCTCCTAGGAAAGATGTCTTTCCATGTTAGGGGAGAAAAATATAAGAAAGTATAAAACTTTGTTTAGATGGTGATACATGACTTAAAACAGGGTAAGTTTTTAAAGTGACTGGGTTTGGGAAAAGGGGTCAGATTAGAGAGGGTTGCCAAGAGAAGGTGTTTTTGAGGAAGTGCCATTTGAAGTGAGACTTAAAATGAAACTGTCATGGTAGGGTTTGAGGATAGCCCATTCTTTGCATCTCCTTTCCTTTTTTTTTTTTTTTTTTTTTTTTTAAGATTTTATTTATTTATTTGACAGACAGAGATCACAAGTAGGCAGAGGGGCAGGCAGAGAGAGAGAGAAGGGGAAGCAGGCTCCCCGCTGCCCAGAGAGCCTGATGTGGGGCTCGATCCCAGGACCCTGGGATCATGACCCGAGTTGAAGACAGAGGCTTTAACCCACTGAGCCACCCAGGCGCCCCGCATCTCCTTTCTTTACCTGTCCTTTAAAAACCAAATTAATTGTGATCTGTGCAGTAAGACCCCTCTTCCCCCCTGAACTCTTTTCCCAAATATTCATGAGGTTTTCAGCCACTTCGAGTTTTTTATTAAATGTCACCTTAGTAAAGTCTTCAAAAAGTGACTTAAAACTGAACATTCTTTCATTCCCCTGTGCTCCTTTTTTGTATCACCTACTTTCTTTCTGTTACATTATACAACTTTTTTATTTATTCTCTATCTCTTCCCACCAGAATATATGCTTTAGAAGGATGAGAATTTTTTTCATTTGTTTTGTTCACTGCTGTGTCTCCAGTGTTTAGGTTGTAACAGACATTTGGTACATTTTTGTAGAATGAGTGAATAGTGTATGGAGGCATAACAGTGTTGGATATGCAAAGCTCTTTCAGAGTTGAGATGTTTGGAAGGTTAGATGGCCTGTGCATGTAAGTTAATGATGACGGAGTTGACATGGTAGACCTAAGTGTGGATCTGGTTTCAAAAGATGGAAATGATGGGCTGAAAAACAAGGAGTTCATACCCTTAGCAGTGGGGAACTTTTTCATATTGAAGTCATCGATCTGAACCGTACTTTAGTGGGTGGGAGAGGCGAGAAGCCTAGGGATAGGAAGTATTTTCATTTTGGTAAGAATGATAAAAGGGAAGTAATAGGTATGTGAGAAATAGGGTAGCAGACCTTCTTAAAAGGACACTCTTCAGAAAAAAGGGACCATTCTAGAGTTTTAAACATGTAAAACCTAATTTAGTTATTGTCTTAGATTAGATCCAGTTTCTCCGTTTTGGGGGTCAATTGGGAAACTGAATTGGATATTAGATAAAATTATCAAATTATTAATTTTAATCTTGTGATTACTGATACTTTGAAAATAATTCGTAAAGCAAATGTTCTCATTTTAAAAGATACTTATTAAAATAAATACTTTTGGCAGGAGAAGTGATTTTTCCAGAAGAAGTAGTGCAAAGAAAGTTAAGAAGACCTAGTAATTGATAGACTACTATTAAGTCAAGAGTAGAAGGAAAGTAGGATGCCACACTGGTTTGAACCTGACTGAAACAGTAACAGTGCTATCTGGAAAAATGCCGATGTCAAAAGGAGTAGTTAAAATGTGTAAAGGAGAAAATACGACATTAATCCTCTTCTCTCTTTCCCCCTCCGCCCCTTCTTCCTCTCCCTCCCTTTTTTACTCCTTTTCTTCCTCCCTCTCCCTTTCACCATCCTATCTGTTCTGGAGCTTCTTCAGTGCAGTAACTAAGCTATCATATATTTTGGTATTATTTTCTTTGCTATCATATTAGTAGTTTGTAGTTACAGTTTATTTGGTAGCCAAATGACTCTAGTTTGTTTCTTAATGTAGCTGTTTTAGATGGGCATGAAATTACTTTCATCTGGGATGGCTTTTGTATCTTCTCCCACTGTAAATTAATCTTCACCTAAACAGTACACATGTCTTATTACTATTGTAAATTGATCATTTTCAGATTTAAGTCAGATTTAGATCTTGATTAGGAAAGTATTAATTACTTCTAAGATGTATATAGGGTTTACTTAACTGTGAAATATCTTCAGGATCTTACTGTTGTTTCTGGTTTTTAAGAGGATGGATGAATAGAAGGAACAGGGATTTGATTTCAACTCTTATTGGCACTATTCACTTTTAATTTCCTTAGTTTCAGAATGCTCCAAGAGGCAAATTTCTTATTTGCCTTTCCTGCTTTCAGGAAACGTGTTATCTGATGGTAAATCTGAAAGCTAGCAAAAGCAGTTGTTGTCAGTGCTTGTTTTTTGTTGTTATTGTTGTTTTGTTTTGTTTTATTACAGAGATTGAGGAGTTAATTGAAGAAGCAATGGAAGCTTAGTGATGGGGCACCTGGGTGCTCAGTCAGTTGAGCCTCCAGCCCTTGATTTTGGCTTGGCTTGTGATCTCAGGGTCATGGGTTCAAGCCCTGTGTGGAACCCCCTTCAGGAGCCCCGCTTTGGGTTCCATGCTCAGCATGCTTTCTGCTTGGGATTCTCTCTCCCATTGGCCCACTCCCGGCTTGCGCCTGCACTCTAAATAAATAAATAAAATCTTTAAAAGAAAAGCTTAGTGAAAAAAATCAGTCTGTATGTAATGAATTCTTAATCTGTCATTGTATGACCACTTTATTTGGCTTAAAGTTCTCTGGCTTTCCAGAAGCAAGACAGTAAACTTATTAAGGACTATTAAAGATGGCACACACAACAAAATATTTTTTTTAAAAACTACCTTATTTTGAATTAGTATCTGTTTTCTCTTGATCTCCAAAGACTGTGCAACAGTGAACCTTTTTCACTAAAAGATTGGCATTCTTTTCTTTTTCTTTTTTTTTTTTTAAGATTGGCATTCTTACAGATAAAACCCAGTATCTGTTTGTAATAATTTTCCTTTTTTTTCCTTCAGCTTCAGCAGTTAATACAAACTTTACAGCTACAGCAGCAGAAGCCTCAGCCTTCGATTCTGCAGGCCCTGGACGCTGGTCTTGTTGTGCAGTTGCAGGCGCTCACAGCACAGCTCACCGCGGCAGCTGCGGCAGCTAACACCCTGAACCCCTTGGAACAGGGAGTGGCTTTCAACAAGGTAGAAATTAAGTTACTAGATTTGTTCTGTAAGAAGTATTAAAGTCTATATGCTATTGTGTGGATTCTAATTCTGTACATTATATTTTATTATAGAACTATCACAGTATGCACTCTACTGTATAATATATATATTTTCAACTTTAAAACCACTGTGCTTTATAAATTAGGCCTAACTATAAAGGATAGTGGTTTTAAAGTTGAAAGTCTTTCATGTATAATTTGTAGTAGGATTGCCTCAATGTTCTTATTAATTATGAGAACATTAAAATACCTTGGAAGTGTTACACATATTATTTTTGTTTCTGCTACTATGTTTTTTTAGGAAAATAAATACTGATTTATTATACTACTTTGACATTTTTATCTGTTAGCTTAATTGAAAATTTAATAGCTAAACCACATGGGGGTCACCTGGGTGACTCAGTCAGTTAAGCATCCAACTTTTTTTTTTTTTTTTTTTTTTAAATTTTTTTTTTTTTTTTTTTACAGACAGAGATCACAGGTAGGCAGAGGCAGACAGAGAGAGAGAGAGGGAGAAGCAGGCTCCCCGCTGAGCAGAGAGCCCGATGCGGGGCTCGATCCCAGGACTCTGAGATCACGACCTGAGCCGAAGGCAGAGGCTTAACCCACTGAACCACCCAGGCGCCCCAAGCATCCAACTTTTGATCTCAGCTCAGATCTTGATCTCAGGGTTGTGAGTTCAAGCCTTACATTGGGCTCCCTGCTGGGCATGGAGCCTACTTTAAAAAAAAAAATAGCTAAACCACATAAAAAAACCTTTAAATTGATCCTTGGGAAGACAATTGACCATCCTAAGAAGAGAAATGTACTATTTCCACTGGTCCCCTCTCCCCCAACCCCCCCATGGAGGAATAGCCCCAGTCAGAAGTAAAAGCTCCTGCCCCTTTCCCTCAGGCCTGGACAGACACCAGGATGTTTGTGTGGGACTGACTGCCAGCTGACTCCAATCTCCTGTTGTGGAGACACAGCTCTGGATCCTGGAGGGGCTGAACATGGTGTCAGACTAATATCCCAGCTTCCGGTGGGGTCCGGGGGTTCTGCCAGCCCACCACCGAGACACTGCAAGGCAGGAAAACTGGCTGCTTGATAGCACAGGAAAGCGTCACCCTCTCTGAAAGCCTCCCATTAAAACCATTTATTTTATCACTGAAAAAAACAAAACAAAACAAAACAAAAACCAAAAAACTGCAGGCAGAGTCAAGCAGAGGTGGCATGCTTCACCGAGCCTCCTGTAATCCACTGATTACAGACCTAGATTTTTTTTTTTTTTTAAAGATTTTATTTATTTATTTGACAGACAGAGATCACAAGTAGGCAGAGAGGCAGGCAGAGAGAGAGGAGGAAGCAGGCTCCCCGCGGAGCAGAGAGCCCGATGTGGGGCTCCATCCCAGGACTCTGGGATCATGACCTGAGCTGAAGGCAGAGGCTTTAACCCACTGAGCCACCCAGGCGCCCCCTAGATTTTTTTTTTAATCAAGCTTTATTACTATTGGCAAGCCATTTAATTATTTTAATCCCATCTTCTCTTCTGTAGAGCATTAGTATTTATCCTGTATTGTGATTTGTTTTGTTATATAAGGCAGTGTACATCAAAGTACTTTAAAGATTCACTCAAATGCTTTATTATAGCATAGCATAAAATTATATAAAACATTTATGTATTAATATGATAGAGGTAAATTAATGGGATGACATTGACATTCAGAATAGCATTTGTTACTTATTTTTGTGTGAAGCACCTTTTAATTTGTCTTTTTCTCCCCCCCCGCCCCCCCGACTTAGAAGTTGATGGATAGGTTTGATTTTGGGGAAGATTCTGAGCATAGTGAAGAACCCAAAAAGGAAATTTCAGCCTCTCAACTGTAAGAATTGTTTTTTTTTTTCTTTATTTCCGTAATTTTTTCCATTATTATTATAAACATTGGATGGGACATTGCTGTCTGAACTACCAAGTATACTTTGAATAAGGTGGGATAAAATTTCAGGCTTTTGAGTTCTAACATTACAGAAAGATGGTTAGAGTTGCTGTCTTGTTGCCTCCCTATTTATTTTGGCTCCTTTCTCAGATCTTTGCAAATATTTGGGATATATCAAAATTTTTTATAGGAGAATTGATAGATGTTGATATAGTTGTGATATTTTCTATATCTGTATTAGGCATTTTATTCAATTGTATGAATATTTGAAATAATAGAGGCTTGCTTCTAGTGTCAGTGTCCACTTCTAGGAATTCTCCCGAATTCTGGGAGTGAATCTTACTAATCAGAAGTAAGGATTGGGACTGTAGGGATTTTGTTTTTTTCAAAGATAATGGTGTGTATATTTTTATTTAGATCAGTGATTTTCTTTTCTCAAGCAGTTCTGTGTAGCCTTAGGTTCTTGCAGGTTTGAGAAAGGACCAGTCGGGGAGAGGATGTTGGAGAGTGGGGGCGTGGCAGGAGGGAGGATGGAGGATGATGAATGGAGGGAATGCCTCTGGGAATCTTGTTTCAAGCAGAGCCCATTAATTTTATATATTGGGATAATATGTCTTAAAATATATTTATATAATACAGAAAATACATATGTCCTTTTGGTAAAGAGATTTTACTCGAAAAATTAAAATCTAATACTTTAGATTATGATTTACGAAGTTAGAGGAGAAACATTTGAGATTGTGTAGATCAGTGTCCTGAACAACGTAAGAATCTCCTTTAATGGTTCTGATAGGGTATTTTTATAATGTTTTAATGCCTTCTATGATGACAACTTAAATAATCTTTGTTATTGAATCCTGTTTGATTTACTTTATATACACTGATCCGTTTTGCATTCTGAAGCAAGGAAACAAATTTGCTCCATTATCTTTTGAGACCTAGCCTTTACAATATTTGAAGTTAGGTATCATTCTTCCCCTTAGGTTTATTTGCTCCAGATGAAGTACACTTTTTTTCAACTGTTTCAAGACTTCTCACCATCCTGATTGCCCCTTTTGGGATGCCCTCTTTTTTGTTCATGTCTTACCTTGTGGCACCCAGAATTCCAGGTGTATTCCAGGTGTGAATTTCCCAGAGTATAGTTAAATTATTATTTCCTCTTATCTAAGTACTGTTTCTGTTAACATACCTAATAATGTGAATGCTTTTCTAAAGAAAGCAGATTGGTTTTGTAAAGTTTATGGTCAATTACAATTGTTGATTTCACATGTACTGATTGATAGACCATTTCTCCCACTATCTTATAGTTAGAGAAAGAGTTAAAGTGACAATGTTTAGATACTTTTAACTGTTTTTATATGTTTCATTGAAATTTTCTTAAAGTACTCTAATGTAAAAAATACTAATTTATATGTATTTAATAGTGTGAGACCATAATAACAGATCTTCCATCAGAGTATCTTTAACATGTTATCCACCTGTTGAAAGATTATTGGAGAGTATCTTTCTCTTTTACCATATTAATGTTCTGAGGTATTCCATTTTCTGTTACTATTTCAAAAGTAAACATTGTAGTGGAGTCTGTTTCATTTAATTGGCATGGGGGAGGTTGAAAATCAGTTATTTTTGTATTATCTTTACTGTGTTTTAAAATATATTTCTACTTGTTTTTCCTTCTAGTTCTCATGTTTCAGAATCTGTGAACAATTCCATTTTTCATCAGATAGCTGAACAACTACAGCAGCAAAACCTTGAACATCTCAGACAGCAGCTCCTAGAACAGCAACAGCCTCAAAAGGTTTATAACTCCATCTTGTGGTCTTTAGAGTTATTGCTATCTACATTCTATAAAGTGGTGTTTCTCAAGCATGGTGATTTTTCTTCAGTTCTAGTACTAGGAAGGTCAGCTTTTTCAGAACATTTACAGTCTTTTCTGTTACCAGAATGTGTTCTGGATATATACATGTGCTTGGTACACTAGCAGTGGAGAACAGAAAACAGAGGTGGTGTTTCATTATTACAGCTTAAAACTCCATGTGCTTTTCTTCACTCAGTTCCCTATCAAGCAAGGTCAAGACAATTTTGCTTTTCTTGTGATGGCAAAATAGATTACTCCGTTAATTAGGCTGCTGATGTGTGCAGGAAGTTTAGGAGGCTTGCATTACATTTAATGCTATGAGATAGCATTTTGACTTCCATTGTACTGTAGTGAAATTAAACATCTATTGCAAAACTGTATAGCTAATCAGATGTATTATTAGTCTTAAGACACACTGGTTTTTTTTTTTTTTTAAAGATTTTATTTATTTATTTGACAGAGAGAGATCACAAGTAGACGGAGAGGCAGGCAGAGAGAGAGAGAGAGAGAGGGAAGCAGGCTCCCTGCTGAGCAGAGAGCCCGATGCGGGACTCGATCCCAGGACCCTGAGATCATGACCTGAGCCGAAGGCAGCGGCTTAACCCACTGAGCCACCCAGGCGCCCCACACTGTTTTTTTTTTATATAATTTTTTTAAAGATTTTATTTATTTATTTGACAGAGAGAGAGAGAGAGAGAGAGATCACAAGTAGGCGGGGAAGAAGGGTCCCTCCTGAGCAGAGAGCCCGATGTGGGGCTTTGATCCCAGGACCCTGAGATCGTGAGCTGAGCCGAAGGCAGAGGCTTAACCCACTGAGCCACCTAGGCGCTCCAAGACATACTGTTATTTTATGTACAGCTAAGAATTTTTAATCACTTCAAAAGTACATCTTACAGAGTTAAAAGAACCTTAATAAATTACAGGGATGATAATGTGTGAAGAAGAATCATACTTTAGAATTGATAAAATTTGTCAAACTTCAAAGGCAGGGTTAATCCATTACAAAGCCTATTTTTCCTCCATTTGAGAAATACTTGCATGTATGAACTGTTTAGAACATGAGTGTTTTCAAATTCCGCCCAATCACACTTCTTCCTTATATCCAAAACTTTACTAAGTCATACTCCAAACATTTTTAAAGTATGAGCAGTGCATTGGTAGGCAAATGGTATATACATAGATGAACACAGGTGAACAAAAAAGCATCTGGCCTCAAATAATCTCTTCTCTAATGGAGCATGTACATCTGTATGAACACAGGGCAGAATTCTAGTTTCTGTAATAGAGGTACAGGTGAAGAACAGTGGAAGTAAAGGAGAGAGAAAAGTTATTTTAGTTTAAAGGGATAACAAACCTTGGACGCTGCTGGGGTCTGAACTTACCCTTTTAAATCAAATAGTAAGCATAAAATGATATTAATGGTATTTGCTAAAGTTGGAACATATACTTGTATTATGAGAATGGAATTCTGTATCTTATTTTGAAGGAATAATTTTGATAGAAATGGTTGGAGTAGATACATCTACTACAATATTTCATGTCAGGCAGATATATCTGCATGAGAATTCAGGAACTTTAAAGGTAGAGCACAATGTAGAACATTTGGACGTTGTTTAAAGAAAAACACAAATTGTAAATCAATGAAAAGAAACAAGTTGTCAGTCATGTAATTAAAAAACCACAGAGCTGTTAGAGAGGCAAGGGCAGTTATGATGGAAGAGGTTATCCAACGGCAGATTTGTCCATTTGTAAATGTGGCAATTTTAATTGTCTTAGTTCCAGTTTCCCTTCAGGAGTTGTAAAAGAAGTGGTAAAATCAAAGTAGTATTCTTAAAATTAACACCAAATTATTGAAGTGAAAATTCCTAGGAACTTGAGAGAACATTTTTCTTTTTGTTCTTTTTTATTCTTTAAATTCAGTTAGCCAAAATATAATACAGCATTAGTTTCAGATGTAGAGTTCAGGAATTTGTCAGTTACACGTAACACCCATTGCTCATCTCATCATGTGCCCTCCTTAATGCCTGTCACTCAGTTACCCCAGCCCCTCACCCACCTCCCCTCCAGCAACTCTCATTCCCATATATTCCCATATACTCCCATAATATTCCCTTAATTAGGAATTGCTCATGGTTTGTTTGCATCTCTCATTTCTTCCCATTCCATTTTTCAGGGTTATTCTGTCTTAAGAATCTCACCAACCAAAGAAAAACAGAGCTCTGGTCTTAGTTAATACATAATCTCAAAATTTTAAGAAAATTAGATCCTTTTGAAAGAATTACATGTTGTTAAAAGCTTTTGTTGTTCAAAAGTGAGTGTTGAAGAAAGGGAGTGGTGAAAGAAAAGCAACTTTTCTAATAAATCAGGTAGATGGTGTTCAAAACCTGTGACAAATTTCCGGTTGGAAAGTAGTGTATCAGCAGGGTAACCATTAAATTTAATAAATTGTGTAATTGTCTCTACCAAACCAGTTGCTTTCATATGAAGAAGATAAGGTGAAATAATGCAGAAAAATGAAGCATTTTTGTTTACCAGTGAGCTCCTTACGGCCACCTAAAAGTTCTTAGGGTGTCTTAAAGAAAGGAATGGGATTGCCAGTGGCACCCTACTCATTGCAGCCCTGACCACACCTGCATGTGAGTTGATATCTAGTATCCCTAACAATAGAAAACCACTGAAAATGGAGCACTTCAAGGAGTGGCTGAAT
Source organism: Enhydra lutris kenyoni (assembly GCF_002288905.1). Classification (NCBI taxonomy): domain Eukaryota; kingdom Metazoa; phylum Chordata; class Mammalia; order Carnivora; family Mustelidae; genus Enhydra; species Enhydra lutris. Next base: position 12,733,161 of record NW_019154146.1, on the reverse strand, counting down.
TATGAAGGGAGTAATAGTCCTGTTGGAAGGAGAATGATTGCCCTTGTCTGAAGTAAGTTCTAGTTCATGATATTGATAATTGTTTTATCAGGATATTCAAAAGATGTCCAGAAAGCTATAGCTCAAAATACTGATAATGAAAATGGTAGGACTCATAAAAAGGGCTTTTGAAAGAATGTTAGGAATAGAAAGATTGTGGAAGGTATAGCCACTTAATAATGAAGAGCTATCATATGTAACTTACTTTGATTCAGTATTTTTTTTATATAGGAGTATATAATGGAAAGAGTAGAATTGAACATGATAAAACCTAAGATGGGCGATAATATTAAGAGCCTTGAGTTGCTTTAAGTGATTTGATATCTCGGCTCACATAAATCGCATTTCATGGTACTGCAATTGTAGGATTATGGCCTAGCATGTGTGAATTTCAGTAAGGCTTTCAACAGTGTTTCTTGTCACTTATACAGAAAAAAATGGAGGAACATGGGTCTATAACTGATCAAAACGTGACACTTCATGAGTGTTAATCCAACTTTGAAAGAAGTCTCTGCTAGCTGCTGTTACCCTTCTATTTTTTCAGTATTTTATTCAGTATTCAGTTTTCTGTCTTCTATTTTTTCAGTATTGATGCTTTACATGAGGACATCATCGAAGAAACTAGAAGTGTATCCCAGGATATATACTAAGGATGTATACCAGTGTATCAGTAAAGCTGTCATTTGCCACCTGGGTCCAATGGATCCTTTTGAAATATATGTGAAGTCATCTCACAGATAGTTTACAGAAGTGAGACTAAAAGAGATAGGGGGAAATACTTGATGAGCAGTTTTAATTTACATAATTGAAATGTAGTCAACATTTTTGTGTCCATTAAATTCAAATGTCACACATTCTTTTAGCAAAATAGAACAGTCTGGGTTCTTGTTGCAAAATACTGCAAGATAAAGTCCTTCCTATTAACTGACTAAGTGGATGGAAAGACCCGGTTTTTGTCCCTAGAGACACATTTTTCTGCCATCAGTTTTGGAGTTTGAGAAATATATTTAGGTTATGATCATCTGAAAACTCATAGTTCACTTAGGTATTAAACTAATACCTAGTCATTAGAATCTAGAATGCTGTTCTTTTTTGCATCATGTTCTACTGTTTTGTTTACTAATTATGAAATATATTCCTGTGTCAGTTTTCTTCTCCTTACCATTATGTACAGAAATGGAAAAATCTATTCAACTATGTTCCCAGGAAAGCATAAAGCAGACTACAAAGATAGTGTCTCCAGCCTTATTTTTACTTTCTTGAAATATACAGTATTTTTGGTAATGCAGTACAACTGGGTGATGATGATTTTATTTCACTACTGAATCACCCTTCTTGGCAATTACATTCCTTTTTCTTTTTTGTATTGTTAGTCTTTCTTGAAATAATTGGGAATAATTGATGGATAATAACAGAATTATTCTTGGGATGATGAAATAGCAAAATGTTTCAGTATTTAAGATAATAAGACTTCTAAAATCTCACAACGTGTCTTAGACACAGCAAAGGGTCCAATGGACCTAATGCTAATTGCAAGGTAATGGGATAATTTTTAGTTGAATTTTTATTTTTATTTTAATAGTTATTTTTTTGAGAGAGAGCCCATGCACGTGACTGCACAGAGGGAGCAGAGGGAGAGGGGCAGAAAGTCCTAAGCAGACTTTGCACTTGTGCGGAGCCCAAAGTGGGGGCTTACCTCAAAACCCTGAGATCATGACCTAAGCAGAAATCAAGAGTTGGTTGCTTAACTGACTGTGCGACCCCGGCATCTCTTAGTTGAATTTTGAAGTAAATTTTCTCTTTGTTCTTCAGAAGATCTCTAAGAAAGAATAAAGCTTAAAAAAAAAAAAAAAAAAAAAAAAAGGATAAAGGTCATGAAATTACAGTCTTTCCAAATGGGTAAAACTCAAATACTAAAATTAATTGCAGTGGATCTTGGTTGGTTATACCAAGAATTAACCATTAAATAGGAAAATAAGGGTAAAAAACAAGGGTAGGGGGGAATATGAAGCTTAAGATAAATGGAGAAGTAAGAAAAATATGATGTGAAGAATATATGCATACTAACTTGAGGACCAGTTAGATTCCAGATGGAGCTTTCTGTGTTAAGAATTCTGTTGTTACTATACTTTTAAAGATGTAAGCCAGGATTTTGCTTAAAGTGTGTTTGGTTTGTTTGGGAAGAGTGGTTGCTTACTGATGTTTAGGCCAGCACTGTGGCATGTAATAGTTGTTTCACAGAAGTCTTTTCTACTTTAGCTTTTCATTTATTTCTAAACCTTGAAAATGTTACTTATTCTTAGAGAACCTGTTCCTTTATAAAGTGAGAAACTTGGAACAGTTCTTTAAATGCTCTTTTTGGCTCTTAATTTTTATGCTTTTTCTTTCAGATAGATGTCATTAGAATAAGAATTTAAAAATCTTACTGAGATACATAACTAATGTGTATAACATTGTGACTTGATACATTTATATATTGTAATAAGCTAACACTTCTCTCATGTCCTAAAACTATCATTTTTTTGTGGTGGGAACAGTTAGCTCTAGTCTCTTAACTTTGAAGTTTATAATATTGTTGTCTGTAGTCACTGTGCTTTACAGATAAAGAGACTGAATTTCACAATTCAAGTAACTTGTTCACAATCACAGAGTTTGTAACAAGCGACTAGTAGTTTTTAGTTACTCTTCTCTGTTAATTATTTTAGTATCTCCCAGCTTGTGTACTACCAGTAACTCTTTTTATTAATCTTGAACACCTGCAAAGATGTTTTAGAAAACATTTATGTGGGAAGACGTTTTCATAATTAGTTTTCTTATTTTTAGTTAACACCGTAGTATATGCAGTTGTTAAATTGGATTCAGACTATTAAGTATCACATAAGTAGTATGACTATATCAAGTTGCTATACATCTAGTCCCAGCAAAAAAAGAGGGGGGAGATTCAAATTTTAAGTGTTCCTTTAATTCGTCTTCATTGCCTAACTCTTACTAGTTTCTGAAATATATTACATATTTCAGAATACTTCCTAATACAGGTTGAGAAAGCCCAAATTGAGAACTGTTTACTAGATCAGTTAATTTGATGATGATATTTAAGCTTTGTTTTGCCTCTACACATTAATGTATGACTTAGTTCTTTAATGTAAAGTACTTTCACATTAAAAGTATTATAGCATTTTATAAAAATGCTGATTGCCGTTGAAATTCTAGATTCATTTAACTTAGTGCTGTTATATATTTTTTATGATGTAATACCTTTATTCTTGGAAGTATAATGATTATATTTTCCACAATTAAAAATTTATTTGAAGAGCTACTTGATCTTACCATTCTAATAGAGCCTTCTCCCTCTTTTATAGAGGTGTCCCATGCTCTTAAGTAAACTTGGATTTGTACAAAAGTGTGATTTGAGATTGATTATAGATGATTTAATGTGGGATTTCTATATGTGTTGGGCTCCTTTTTAAAACTTTAATTGTGACGTTTGCATGTTTAAATTCTGTTGTAATAATATGCATGGTTTTTTAATGTTTGTGTGTTTGTATACATTCTCAATAGGCAACCCCTCAGGATAGTCAGGAGGGAACATTTGGATCAGAGCATTCTGCCTCACCATCACAAGGGAGCAGTCAGCAGCACTTCCTTGAACCTGAAGCAAATTTGGATGATTCTATAGATATTCAGCAACAGGTAAAAAGTTAATGTTTTTCTAGGTCATAAATTCTAAATTATTTAGAGGAAAATATTATAAAATATGGTAAATGTTTTTATTTTATGTAAAATATTTTTATGCAAAATAATGATAATGTCCTAAATTTTTCCTCACACTTAAGGTCTATACTGACCATGTTACTTAATATTAGGCATTAATGCTGCTATGGTGAATATTTTGTAAGGCAGAATTTTAAGTATATATTGCATCTCAATAAGCCATTTTATTTTCAAGGATATGGATATTGATGAAGGGCAAGATGGAGTGGAAGAGGAGATCTTTGAACAAGAAGCAAAGAAAGTGGCTGTTCGCTCAAGATCAAGAACACATTCACGATCTCGTTCAAGGTTCTACAATAATATTTAAGAGTAGCTGTGTGTGAACTTTTAAAAGTGGGCTCTGTTTCTTTATATCAAGATTAAAGGAATGTTTTTCTTAGGGTGACATACTGTCCAGAAAGAAGTAATTCACAATTTCAAAAACAGAAGAATTCTTTGTCCTCTTTTAATTGGGTATATATCTGTGGCCATTATTTGAATAATATACATTAATTGTAGCCAATTAACCATATAATAAGACTTGGATTTGGGATTATACCAGATTTTAGTTAATAATATTATGATTATGTGCAGCTTAGGATACTATTGCCTCTGAAAACTGTTCAGTCAAGCTATAGAGGAACAGTGTTAGAAATTCTATTGTATTTCTTAGATTTTATTTCATTTTATAATAATACCAAAAGTGATCATAAAAATAAAACTACAAGAATTTTTTTATAAATATTAAGCATAGTATCAGATTATTATAAAGTATATCTTATAGTTTTCTTTGTTAACTTTTCAACATGGCTAAATCTCATTAATGTACATGCTTGTTCAAATTTGAGTTGAGGTTTCTTAATCTGGTAATTCTCATGTAGTTTATATATATTGTATTTGCTACAAATTGTCTTAAAACTTTAAGTCATTAGTCTTTAATATTAATATAACCTATTTTCTGCACGTAAATATCCCTGAAAATCTGAGCAGTATATGCTGGAAGAAGGGCAGTATCTTTGATGACTTATTAGTCATTTCTTACTTGTTTCAAGAAGTTATTTGTATTTACTTCTTGTAATTGAGAGCCTGTGAGTTCTGCTCTCTATAAACCCATCTCAGCTCAGTGAGTAATCTAGCCAAAGCAAATACAGTGTTAGAGCTAAAATCTTAACAGCTTCTTTGTCTTAACAAACCTCCTTATTAAGCATTTTGAAGCAGTACAATGATGTATGGTTGACAGGAAAAGAAGAAACTTTCAGCAACACCTGTATTTAAAGTCAAGCACTTTGAAATTTTAGAAGTTGAAAACTTACAAGCAGAATTCTTTAGTGGTCTAATGCCCTGTTGGAAACATTCTCTGTTTCCTAATTTTAAGAATATAGTGTCTTTATCACCTAAGGATTTTTTAATTTTCTTTAGTCTTTCATTCTTATTCTTGACTCTTTCTTGAAAAATGAGTTGGAGGACACTAAAGAAAAGAAAGTAAGGATTACTGGATAGAATCTTACTGGATTCTACTTACTGGATAGAATCTGATTCTCTTCTTCCTGGTATCAGTACGAATCATTGCAAACAAACCTCTATTACAGTATGGGCTTGAGCAATACATAGGTTTGAGAAAATGCATGTTTGATACTTCATTCTACTTAAACATTTTTTAAGAGGTAATTAAATATAAAACAACCTTTTGTGTGTGTGTGTATTATGTGTGTGTCCCCCCCACGCCTTTACCTGTAAGTGAGAAGTTTGACAGAAGAATAATATTGTTGTTAGAAGTAAAATAAGATTTTTTTTTTGTAGATCACCCAGAAAACGAAGGTCTCGGTCACGGTCTGGTTCTCGAAAACGTAAACACAGAAAGCGATCACGCTCACGCTCAAGAGAAAGAAAGAGGAAGTCATCACGTTCATACTCAAGTGAAAGGAGAGCGAGAGAAAGGGAGAAAGAACGACAGAAGAAGGGATTACCTCCAATTAGATCTAAAACATTAAGTGGTAAGTGACATAATTTTACAAATCTTTGGTTTCAACAGATGTTAAAATCATTAACTGCTAGAGTCAACTGTATTTTTAGACCAAGAAATTGAAAAGTAGTTTAGTAAATGAATAATTTTATCTTTGGTTTTTGTTAAGTGATAGAGGAGAAAAGAAAAAGGAAGAACAGGTTCTTATGAAACACTAAGATCATTGAGAGTTGATTTTTTTTTTTTAAACGCAAATTGGAAAATACAGAACTTGACTCATAACATATGAAGTGGACTAGGCCTACTGTCTCTTACATAGACACTGTGGTTTCTATTCAGAGCGTCATAGCCAAGTTTGACCACCAGGTCTGGGGAATAATTATTGAAGGAACCATATAGATTTTAAAGCTAATTGTAAATTTACTGGATTGGCACCAAGAGAGATTCCCATTGTACAAACTTTCCCTCCTTTATATGTTAATTGATAATGTATAATTAGAACAAATTTGTTAATAATGAGAGTTTGAAGGAGAGTTTACTCTGCAGGAATGTAAGTAGTACCAGATTATTTCTGAAGGATTTCTAGTGAGTTATGATTTCTAAGGTGAACAGACATACTGCACATGAGCAAAGTGCATAAAATGGGGTGAAATGTCATTCTTTGCCAAGAGCTGAACACTGATCAGGTTGTCTAATTTCTGAAAGTCTCCTAATAAACTCTTTCTGCTATGGAGATAGATAAGTAATTGGTATAATTTATACTGCTGAATCATCCTGGATACCCAGGCTTATAATTAAAGGCAACAATCAGCCTCTTACTAAGTTCTGGCATTTTCAGCAAGCTGTGGCTATCTTTCCAGAATCTTACCTGATTGTGAGAGCCAGTGCTAATTTAATAATGTTGATATTCCTAAGTCTGAAAATTTGTTTCTCTCCTTAGGGTGAGAGACCAAATTCAAACATTTTAGTGCTATCTGATAAAGAAGTAACATCAAAGATCTGACCATAAAATCTATGCTGTGCCTCCCTTCTCATGATACCGTTAGGACATACAGAATCACCCGTTTTAGGATAGGGCTTTTATGTGGAGTCTCTTCCATTTAGTTCCTCACTTTACTTACCATATTTTAGCTGCCACCTTTTACATAGTTATCCACCATGGAGTTTATTTCCTGTTGCTGTGGTTTTTTTCATGAGTCAAACACCATAAAAAGAAAATTCAGAAAGCACATAAGAAAATACAGTGAAAGTATATCCCTCATTATTTGCCTCAAAACTCTCCTTACTCCAAAGCAATTTCATGTGGCCCCAGTGCATTTTAAACACATAAGGTAGTATTTCCCTACATTAGTCCTTTGAACACAAGAGTATTCATGAGTAGTGCAGTGGATATGAAACATCAGCAAGCAGTAATATTCTAGGAATCAGTGTCCGTCCGATGTCGTCGTCATCGTGTGCACCCCCTCCACCTGCCGTGGAATGGGGGAGATTCATTATTGCTTTCTGGGTTTAAAAAAAAAAAAAAAGTTCTCTGTGAGAAAAATTGTGGAGAGACTACCTTGAAACAGTAGGGGAAACATGGAACATATTTTAGGAAGATTAAAGCAGCTGTGATGTGGTAGAAAGAATACTGAAGTGGTGGGACCTATTGTGAAAGAGGTCTAAAAATTTGCTGAGGGTTTGTGGTAGGTTGAATAGTGGTCCTCAGGACCAAAGATGTCCATAGCCAAATTATTGGAACTTGTAAATATGTTACATCACATGGTGTGATTAATCAGGATTTTGGTGTGGGAAGATTAACTTGGGTTATCCAGAACAGCTCAGTGTAATCCAGGGGTCCTTCCTTATAAGAGAGAAACAAGAGGGTCAGAGGGAAAAGGTGATGTGAAGATGGAAGAAAGATGAAGATGGGTAAATGCTCCACTCTTGGCTTTGAAGATTGAAGTTGGAGCCAAGGAATGTAGGCAGTTTGCCAAGGAAACAAATTCTCCCCTAAGAGTGTCCAGAAAGAATGCAAGCTTGTTGATCCATTTTAGACCTCCACAACTGTAAGAGAATATGTTTTTTTGTTCTAAGCTACTAAGTTTGTGGTATTTTGTTACAGCAATAGAGTAAAAGTAATATATTGTACCTTGAGACTTTAGTTGAATATTAAATTATATGTACATAGGATGAGACTGTGTGAGGCAAAGAACAAATAGGGTAAGAACATTACCAGCGAATCTGTTGGTTGAATGATTTTTTTTTTTTTAAGATTTTATTTATTTATTTGGCGGACAGAGATCACAAGTAGGCATAGAGGCAGGCAGAGAGAGAGAGGAGGAAGCAGGCTCCCTGCTGAGCAGAGAGCTCAATGTGGGACTGGATCCCAGGACCCTGGAATCATGGCCCGAGGCAGAGGCAGAGGCTTTAACCCACCAAGCCAGCCAGGCGCCCGGGTTGAATGATTCTTAAAACTAACACAGGTCTGGAAGACCTTTGAATTAAAACCAGCTGGAGTAGAGAAACCTGGTCGAAAAACCTTCGTTCTGTAGAGATCTTGCAGTAGTCACTAGTGTGGGGTTAAATTAGCTCTAGAAAAAAACCTGCTGGAGGCCTGCCCCATAATAGATAAAAGATCATCAAAAGGATGGAAACTTTGTCTTTAAAAATGACATTGATGTAAATCTAGACTTACTAAACTCCGCGAATGTATCAGCTGTTGTTAATATTTTGCAAGTGTTTTCAGGAAAAGAAAATGTTGCTGGAGTCATGAACTGTACAGCTTAAAGTAGGCGACAGGTCTTATGTATAGGTCTGTTTGTTAAAGAGAAGTACTTCCTGCATTTAAAATATCTTTTAAGTTTTTCATGAAAACAAGGAGTTCAGATTTCGCCTTTTCCCCCCATGTATCCCCGTGCACATTATTTAAGAATAAGGTGCTGTTTTCAGATTTAACTGTTGATTAGGAAGAAACATCCACTTAATCATTCCATCACAGAGGATTAAAGGTGCAGAGATAGGATTATAGTGAAAAGTGTTTTTGTGACTTTGTTGCATATTAGAATTACTTACAGAATTTTAAATTCCCAATTTCCAACCTGTTGTACCCCATAGCCCTTCATCTTTAAGGGTGAGACCCAGCTATCCATAGGTGCTTAAAGTATGCAGCCAAGCTTGAGATCCGGTAACACACAAGAGGTTGAATTTGCAGTAGGTATAGATGAACATCTGAGATTTTAGTTCATTTTAAGCATAACAGATAAAAATGTCACCTAAGTGTTTTAAATATCCCCCTTAAATCTTATTTATTAGTGCTTTTTCTTCAGCTGCTTGAAAGAAATAGCTGTGTCTGTGTGATTTAGGTCATTTGTCTCTTTGATGTCTTGACAGTATGTAGTACTACTTTGTGGGTTGGTCAGGTGGATAAGAAGGCGACCCAGCAAGATTTAACCAATCTGTTTGAAGAGTTTGGACAAATTGAATCCATTAATGTAAGTATCACCTCTTATACCATAGTTTAAGGTTAAAAATACACATATAGAGGATTATCAGTCAGAGAGTCACTTTGGTTCCTAATGAACCCAGTAGAGTATCTGCCTTTAATAACGCACATCCTTATAAGGATTATTTGACTTTAATCATTTCTGTGTTTATTTCTGCTCCTGTTACTCTCCTTAATTAATTTTTCTTTTTTAGTGGAATTCTAATGAAATATTCTTAGGGGTGTTATAGCAGTATAGCTAGCACTTGGTTCCTAAAGGCATCTAGTGTTTGGGTTAGCAGAAACCCTATCTGTGACCTATTTTAGTTATATCCCCCCTTTTTTCATAATGAAAGTGAGGAAACTGAGTCCCAGAGAATTGTAATCACCTACACATGAGTACATAGATAATAGTGGAGACACAATAGGACTTGGGGTCCCAGTCTTTTTACCAGTCCCCTTGCTCCTCTCGCCATCTCTCCCTCTCTCAAGAGGAGAGAGAGAAAAACAGTGACAAGAAAATCTGTCTTTGACTTTTGAGTTTGAACTTGAGTGCAACTCTTTCACTCCTCAGCTTGATTTTTTTTCAGCACTTTTGCTCCATCCAGTCTCCTTTGAGCATTTTCTTCTTCCTGAAGGTCTGTTTCCCCCCATCCCCCGGGGCTAAAACTAAGTCATGGAATGTTTTATAGAAATTTGTTTCAGAAGCCTAATTCATTAACCCTATGAATTTATTCACTGTTGTTATACTTTTCTGTCTGTTTGGACTTTCATCATTTTTTACCAGGAAATTGGCTGCTTTTCCTTTCTAATCTTAGATGCTTACATGACCAAACTTGACTTTTCCTTATTAATAAGAGCACTCTTCTTTGAGTTGTTTGACCATTTCGTATACTACTTTCAACCATACATGATCTCGTTGGAACCTCACAAGAAGCTGCTTAAGTAATTCCCATTGCTTTTTACCAGTGAGGAAACTCAGTGATTTGCCTGAGTTGCACAGACAATAAATAGTTGATTGGTTGAGTGTTTCAACTTGGGAGTTTTATATTCCTCTCCCTACATTAGGAGTATGCTGTAAGCTTTCCTTACTCTTTTGTCTTTTCAAATTTCATCTGTCAAAACATAAATTATCTGCCAGAGTCCTTGATTGATCATATAACCTCTGAACTTTTTTTCTTATTTTCCCCTACCTGAGACGTCAGAAATGTGTTGACAGTTGAAAGAATAGGGATGCCCAAGATCATTGTCTTTAAATTCTTATGAAAGTGCCACAATTTACAAGGTGATTCTAATGCAGAGTCAGGAATCACTGCTCAGGATGGATCCTGAATCCAAGTAGCATTTGGATTGTCCTATTACTTGTGACATTTTTGGCCTTTGTTCTGTAGTCATTTGGGCATTTGTTTGCCTCTTCTGTATTACCTTTTAAGAGCATAGTACTTACAAATAGTAGGTACTGAGTTATTTTGTGAACTGAAATGTATTGAATGGCTAATGATAAAATCCAGAATTTGAAAATTTGATGGAAAATTTATAAACCTTTCACTTGGTTTGGGGGAGTTTGAGGACTGAGTAAAAAGTCCGTTCGATTTAGCACTTAGGGGGTCATTAGTAAGCTGGAAGACAATTTTTCAGTGCATTGATAAAGAGTTGGGTCTATATTGCAGAAGAGAAAGAAATGTGTAGGGGGTTAGACTTCTTTTTTGAGAAGTTTGGTATTCAAGTTTTGGAAACAAGCTTGACGTGAACTCTAAGTGAAAGTGAAAACACTAAGGCTGTTTTCCTATTTGTGTTAAAAGCTTTGTCCGGAAGCACTTGGGCAAAATTAAGTTTTGTATAGTGAAGCTTTAGTGTCACCATTCGTTGTAGATTATAGATTTTATATTAAGGATAAGATACTTCCCCCAAACAAAAATCTTTCTCACGTTACTCAGTATGACACTTGGAAAAATTGAAATACTTTCAATTATTTGAATAAATTATATGCTTTCAAATATGTTGGCCATGCAGTATTGGTTTCTTTTTATCTGGTTGTATTGTATACATGTCTTTTTTACACTTTTTGTTATAGTGTATATTGTGTATTAGACAAACTTTGATTGACAAATGATATTCACGATTTTGCTTATGTTATGACGTAGAATGAGACCCAACCAAATTTTGAATTCTTTTTAAACTAAGTAATTAGTTGTACATGGATAATACCAATAAACAGCCAAAGAAAGAAAAGGGAAAAACCATTGAGTCTTACTAGTCTAAGTGATCTGTTTCATTAAAACCATAAAATAATGTCAGAATGAATGCCTTCATGTTTACTGTTTCTAAAGAAAAAATTTTTTTTAATAGATGATTCCTCCCAGGGGCTGTGCTTACGTCTGCATGGTTCATCGACAAGATGCTTTTCGGGCTCTTCAGAAACTTAGTTCCGGATCATATAAAATTGGGTCCAAGGTCATTAAGGTAAGATTGGAGGGGAGGGACCCATGCTCTTCTTTCATTGGATTATTAGAATGTTCCTGTATTTGATACATCTTCTTTTTTAATGTTAAGGAAAAACCTCTAGAAAAGCTTATTATTTCAGTATTGTTGAGTTATAGAATTAGAAATAGGTAAAAATAGTAACTAAAACTTTAGTCAGATGATTCTTTGAAATCACACAGTTCTCTTGTTCAACCAGGGCACCATTTTATGAGTAGAACTTTCTTTACAAATTCTTTTTTCCTTTTCTTTCTCTCTTTTCTCTTGCTTCTCTTTCCTTCCTCTCCTCTCTTCTCTTCTCTTTTCCTTTCTTTCATTTTTAAGCGACCTCCACACCCAATGTATGGGGCTCAAACCTATAACCCGGAGATCAAGAGTTGCATGCTCCACCAGCTGAGCCAACCAGACACCCCAATAAGCTTATCTTTCATTCACTACTTTTTCCTAATGCTTCCTAATTTTTACCACTTAAGTATATTATTATTTCCTCCTTTTTAACATCTTATGTTGTACAACCCAGGCCACTGTGAAGGGTTTATTAATAAGTATATTTTTGTTTTCCTCTTAATCTTTAAACTGAGTGTTTATTGTATATTTCAAGTATATTATTGTATATAAATATATTATTGTATATTTCAAACATATTGTAGTTTATTTGTATATTGTATATTTATTGTTTATTTTTACTTCTTGTGACTAATTTACATTTTATTTCTGCACTTGAAGATAATTTATTTCATCAGTTTCTGCAACTGAGTTAAAAACTTAAAAAAAAATACTTCCAAGGTAGACAGTGTTTGGGTCATTTCATGGCAGAGAGTTTCCTCTGTGTGAAGTGTCTCCTTTCCAGGACTACCAAGATACTGTTTAAATTATGATAACTACTCTAATTATTACTAATGTAGGTTGACATTTTTATGGTGAAAAGTAGATTTGGATTGTTTTGGAAGTGTGTTTTTTAGTTTTAGTAAAAAGTGGAAATAAATCCCATGTTATAAATGGTGTTGCTATCTAATGCAGGCTTTATTTTAAAAACAAAAACAGGAGATACATGGAAAAACTTGGCTACTCTTATTTTTCTAGCATCAAGTGATGCTTTGCTTGTTAGCTAATTATTTTTTTATTTTTTTAAAGATTTTATTTGTTTATTTGTCAGAGAGAGACAGAGTGCACAGGCAGGCAAAGTGGCAGGCAGAGGCAGAGGGAGAAGCAGGCTCCCTGCCAAGCAAGGAGCCTGATGTGGAGCTCGATCCTAGGACACTAGGATCATGACCCAAAGTGAAGGCAGCCGCTTAACCGACTGAGCCACCTAGGCATCCCTGTCCAAATAATTTTATTTGTATTTACATTATTTGCATATAATTTTGAACATTTTATCTGGTGTTTAACTGTATACTTGAACTTTCTGTTTTCTTCTCTTCATTCCTAATAGATTGCTTGGGCTTTAAACAAAGGTGTAAAAACAGAATATAAACAATTCTGGGATGTGGATCTTGGAGTTACATATATACCATGGGAGAAAGTTAAAGTGGATGACTTGGAAGGTTTTGCAGAAGGAGGCATGATTGACCAGGAAACTGTAAATACTGGTAAGAACACTAAAGGTAGTTTAAAAAAACTATGCTTAAAAAGTTGTAATTGAGGAGAGTTGTGCATGATAAGGTGAACTGTACTTATTTTATTTCCTGGATTCTATGCCCCCAAAAAAGGAAAAGAAAAACAAAACACTGCCATTTCCAGTATATATGCTTAATGTGTCTTATTTACTGAATGTCAAAGTATAGTGTTTTAGAAGTCTGTAAATGTAGCATTTTTCCTGCATGTCTTTTAAGAAGTTCTGCTGTTTCAGAGAAAGAGTTATGTATATGGAGACTTTTTCTTTTTTTTAATTTGACAGAGAGAGCAAGAGAGGGAACACAAGCAGGGGGAGTGGGAGAGGGAGAAGCAGGCT